>NC_045161.1:27297596-27315096 GCF_900700415.2 Clupea harengus
TCCACAGCGCTCCTGCCAGCCTCAACCCCAGCAGGACTCACCAGTGAGAGGATCAGCTGCTCCAGGGTCTTCAGTGGACTCTGCTCCTGAGTAAATGTGTTAATCAATGTGTAGTTGATGTTTCGGCATCAAACGCCTTCTTAGGTTGTTGGTCCTTAGGTGTGCGTCAGAGTGTGATACAGAAACATCAACTATACATATGTAATTAATTTACTTTGGAGCAGAGAGTGTGTGAGTTGCTTCTGTATGTTGCACTAACATTAACTCAACGCTTCAGTTGTGTGTGTGTGTGTGTGTGTGTGCGTGATCCACAAAGCCTACTCAGTTGTGCTGTGTAGACGTAAGATGAAAAACATTCAGCGTTTCGATGAGATTCTTGGCTCAAAGTGAGCTCATTGTCGAGCTCTGGTAATGTGTAGTGACAGTCCATTTTAATTAGAGAGACACTAGTCGGAGTCTCAGAGATGTGCTGAGAGCGCACCCTGTGAGCTACAGAAAGTGTAATATCCCTCCCCGTGCCGGGGGTCTCTTTGTGCAGTGATATGAGGTGCTTGGGTGTCGGGGGCCAATAAGACAAAGCTGTTTTTTTTATTTTTTTTTTATTTTTTTTATTCTGGGCTAGGAGGGGGGTTTAAAACAGCGGCGAAGGCCTCTGATTATGGGGCGAGTAGAGCGTGTCAGCGGCGTGGCTGATTGCCTTAAACAGAAAGACGCTGGAGCCATTAATAATACATTAGCCTATCTGATGCTCCCGCTATGCAACCAAACTCATTTCTCTCCTTCCCCCGCGGACTCTGGCTCGCCCCTCGCCGCCGAGGCCGCAGGAAATTCTAATGATGACGACGAGCCTCAGAGAACGTGGGGGGTGTTGGTGACGGTCAGGAAACTAATATGCTTCACTTATTTATAGGCGAGTGTGGGACAGTGCCACATGCAGCTATTATGCAGATAGATCTCAATTAACTTTTTAGTCCTCGTGAGTTAATTACTGCCCATATAGGAGACGGAAGGCTTCTGTGTCACCGTTCTTTGGAGCAGAACTTCGACTGCAAACTAAACCGTGCTGTCGCTCGGAGCAGAACACACACACACCTCGTGGATGTGCACTCACACGCTACAGAAATAGAGTGAACCGGTCCGTGTGTTTGTTGACGTACGTTTTGGAAGAATGACTTGAAGGCAATATGGATGTATAATTAACATTTCAGTATTTGAATTGAGACTGATTCTAATTCTAATTCCAAGTCTACTCCAGACCTTAATTAATCTAGTCTACTATCAAGTCTAATTCTTACTAACTAAATTATTGTAACTCCGGTGCTAATTCTAGCTAACTCAAATTCTAATTTTGAACCTGACACGGTTGGAAGCTGAGACATATCATTTTGATACTGAGTCTGAGAACTGGAGGTCCATTTATCCCGCTCTGTGTGGCCATTAGTGTACACCGTAGCACTTCATTGTTTCACGCCTGGGCAGTCCCCGCCAAGGCCACTGATGAACGACGCAGGGCCGCGCTGGGGAAGGCAGAGGGAGGATTTGAATGGCTGTAAATGGGCTGTCTCAGCGGCCCCAGGAGCCTCGGCCCAGCCCAGGCCAGCCTCAACTGGAGAAATATGTGACCTTGTTTGATGTTTTATGATCCTCTGCCTCCTCCTCCTCCTCTGCACGCGCACACACGCACACACACACACACACACAGACTCGTCCCTCTCCCATCTCTACCTTGGGGTGAGTGATGGGCCCGTGTCTGGAGAGGGGGCCCTGGAAGGTGTGAGTGCTGGGACACGCCTGGCTGGCAGCGAGGCGGGAGAGAGGGCCGCATTAGTCAAGATGAGTGGCCCCGCCTGTGCCCCATCGTCCTCACTGTGGCGCTCTGTTTCCCTCGCTCTGTTTCTCTCGCTCTCCCTCAGTCTGTTTCACTCTTTCTCTCTGTCTCACTCTCTTCGTCCCACTCTCTTTTTCTGTCTTCCCTTCCTCTCTATCTCTCTCTCTCTGCCTCTCTCTCTCTCTCTCTCTCTGTATCTCTCCCTCTCTCTCTCCTCCTCTCTATCTCCATCTCTCTCTCTCTCTCCCTCTCTCTCTCTCCCTCCCTCTCTCTCTCTCTCTCTCTCTGTCTGATGGAGGAGCATGGGGCTGTGTGTCACACCCTCAGCACTAAAGCACTTCACTCATGCCCTCAAGTGGGCCCCTGATGGCCTTGCTCACACAGTCATGTACACACACACATACATACACACACACATATACTAACACACTATCATACACACACACATATACTTACACACGATCATACACACAGACAGACACACACACACATCCTTCTGCAGCGTCTGGAGAAAAAGTCTCTGACCTGTAGAGGACTCTGTAAGAGAACAAATGGCGTAGAGCTTCATCTCCAGGGCATTACTGGAGAAGAGAAGAGAGGAAAGGAGGAGAGGAGAGGGGAGGGGAGGGGAGGAGAGGAAAGGAGCGGAGAGGAGAGGAAAAGAGAAGACCGGAGAGGGGAGGTGTGGTGCGGAGCAGAGCATCTGCTGTGTCCTTCCTGCTCCCTCCCAATTCCGTGCCACCAATCCGCGTCGCAACGCTAGCTGCTAGCCGTGCGCAGCTTATTAAAATACCTGCTGTCCTCTAGAATCGCCTGAGACGCATCATAATGAGAGAAGACTGTTTGAAAGAGACACGTGTTTATCAAACGAAAACACAGAGAGATGCTTCCACAGCCGCATAGCAGGGGGACTCAAGATGCTGTCGATATGCGAGACTTGTGTTTATTATGTTGAGGCAATAAGTGATATGTGTGGGTGGTCAGACAAAGAATAGATGGACAGATGGATTTAAATAGATCTTTTTTTTCTCTTTGCTTGTGCACCAAGGCAGTTTCTCTTCTCCTTCCCTCTTCTCTTGGTCTCCTCTCGTCTTTTCTTCTTCTCCGAATCTCCATAAAAAAAGGGGAGTGATTATCAGTTGAGAAGCTGGCAGTTGTAGATTTTTTCTCCCCCCCCCCCCTCCCCCCAGTCTAAAAGCTGCCTTCTAGACGGGACTATATTCGACAGATAACTAATCTCTCAGAAGTCCTGTTTGTTCTTGAGGTTTGCCCCCACTACAAACATTTTCTTGATCAAAGCCCTGTGAAAAGGCCTGCCACTTCAAACATGGGCCATACACAGCCACATCTCTCGCCTGCCCGCCTGCCTGCTTGCTACCCGCCCGACCATTGCCATGGCAACTGCTTAATCCCGGCCGTCACCACCCAGGCTACTATTCCAGGTAGCCAGAAGAGTGAAAGAAACACAAAAAGGCTTCCCTTCTCTCTCTTTTTCTTTTTTTTTTGGGGGGGTGGGGGTGTTCTATTGATTTCAAAGGCAGGCTGTGTGTCAGGATGGAGGTTCACTGAACTAAAGATGGTCTCAACACTCGCACTCACATACTCACACACACACACACAGAGAGACACACATATACACACACAGAGAGAGAGAGAAATTGGATCAGTGCTCACACAGTATTGTTAATATGTCCACATGGGATTGTTCACATTTGCCAGAGAGATATTCACTGAATTTAAAAATCCGTTCCTATCATTTCCTTCTAAGATCACTCCTCAGCGTGAACTCCCAACTGTGCATTTAACAATTAAAGCAATTTTGTTCCTTTTTTATAAATATTAATTAATTTCTCACATTATTCTTAAAAGCTTTATTAGTCATTGTGTAGCCAGAGTGGATATGAATCCTAAAAACAATCCCTGCCGCCTCAGAGATGATCTCACATTGAGATTGACATTCATGTTATCAGTGGGCCGTGAGAACAGTGGGGTTTAAGGCATGTTTGATGTCTTTAAAGCGAGGGTGCCCAGGGATTAATATTCCACGGGCAGATGTATTCAGTGTCGGCGCCGTTTTTGCACATTCCCCTCGTCTTCTTTTGCACAGTCCCCTCGTCTTCAAAGCCCAGACGACCCAAACTTTCCCCGCATCCATTTCATCTGGAGCCTTGCTGCTCCGCACGGATGGAAGACCCGCGCTTCCACAGTCATAATTACACACGGGCCTCTTGGAGATTGTTTTCATTTCTTTCCTCAGAGAGGGGCGAAGAAACGCACTCAATATATATCGCTCCGCTCAGACAGGCCAAAGTACTGGTGAAGAGAAACGCACTCAATATATATATATACTGTATATATATCGCTCCGCTCAGACAGGCCAAAGTACTGGTGAAGAGAAACGCACTCAATATATATATATACTGTATATATATCGCTCCGCTCAGACAGGCCAAAGTACAGGTGAAGAGAAACGCACTCAATATATATATATACTGTATATATATCGCTCCGCTATCACGGGCCAAAGTACAGGTGAAGAGAAACGCACTCAATATATATATATCTCTCCGCTCTCACGGGCCAAAGTACAGGTAAAGAGCTGCAGAACTCCCATCTGGTGCGCTAACTTTCACTTCTGAGAGCACAGCCCAGTCATGACATACACATTTGAGCTCTAAACTCATTGGGCCAGCTTGCCCATCAACCTCTCATCAATCATCTCTCTGGACCTGAAGTGACAGCTGAGGTGGAACTGCCCCCCCCCACACACACACAAACACACACACAACCCAACCCAACCCAACTCCAGCCCTGTTTCAGCAAGCCAATCAGGATTCCCCTCAATTCCCTGACATTTCAGTAATCTCTATCAAAGTCTCACTAAACACATTGCGCATGATTGCCGGTGCGGTGCAGACCCAGGGGCAGCGCTACATTCGCCTGCATCATTGTTAAGGAAATGGCAGACGCGTTGGACTTAAAGGGCAGCCGGCATCTGGCTCTTTAAGACTAAATTTCCTGATAAATTAAAACTGCACAGTTGGACGCAGTGCGACCAGACCGTGTCCCTGCCCTTTATTATTTACCTTTGATAAATGCAGGGGGACGAGGCCACCCAAAAACCCGCCGCCGCCAATTCACCAAACCTGAACCTTCTCTGACCTTTCCGAGACATAACACGTTTGGCAATTATCAACGCGAGAGGTGTGCCGCAGCAGGACGACCGCTTTCGCCCGATTTCAAAGATACATTTAATTTTTTTTGCGTTTTCGGGAAATCTGTCGAGAGACCAACAACGCGCATTAGCTGTAATTATCCTATTACAAACACGGCGCCATCATTTCAGCTGTTGACTTTGTGACCAGGCGTCTCATCGCCTCACGGCTGCTCAGGGGTTTGTCAGTGTTTTGGTTTTCGATTCTCTAGGTGAGGGAAGTAGGGAAAAAAACAACGAGGAAGGGAGAAAGCGGGTGTTAATGACACAAATTTGGCCGTGTTTTTAAATAGCTGCGGCCCCATTAGTGTGTTATTAACAGGGTAATGGGCTGTTACTAAACTGCAGTGTGACATTGCAGCCTGTGCAGTCTGCTCTGTTCCATGCTGTTCCTCTCCTCTCTCCTGCTGGAGAAGCGGGGGCTTATGGGATGCAGAGGAGAGGAGAGGGCAAGAGCAGAGGTTAAAGGGTCAGACCACACCTCTGAGCTCTGAGTTGGGTATGGTTTCCTGAGAGAGAGAGAGAGAGAGAGGGAGAGAATGGTGGACGAGTTTGAGCTCAAGCTCACAGATGTACATTTACAGCAGATGACAGCTGAACGTTTTGAAAGCAGAAGAGGTTTTAGATTTTTGCTGCTGTCAACATTTCTTCTCCAGGACAGAAGCCCAGCACATCTGGGACCCTGAGAAATGTCTTGCTGCTCGGTAACAGAGTGCTGCGCTATACTGTAAACTGCAAGAGTCTGCATGTATTTGTGTGTGTGTGTGTGTGTGTGTGTGTGTGTGTGTGTGTGTGTGTGTGTGTGTGTGTGTGTGTGTGTGTGTGTGGGAGGGGTGGGGTGGGGTTGTGTGTGTGTTTGTGTGGCCGCATGTGTATATGTGCGCGTGTGTGTCCAACATTGGTGTTGTGCAGTCTATCTATACTTCTATAATTATAATATCTGTCTCATGTCCTCTATCCTGCATCCACATACAGCCGCGTCTGAAGTGTCAGTGTAGCGGCCCAACGAACGAACGAGTGAGTGAGGGAGTGCTCCCCCTCTCCTCTGATGAGCGGCAAACGGCTTCTCGCCTCTCAGCTCTTAATCAATATCCCACTGACAATCGGGGCCTGGCAGGGGGCCGCGCCTGTACGAGGGGGGGGGGGGGGGGGGGGGCTGGGCTCTCAAGAAAATAGTTTGCCGTCCACAATTGAAGCCTGGGGCTAAAAGCTAGGCTGGCGTGTGAATATATTTTTAGAGAGTATGGGATAGAGATTGACAGTGAGAGCGTGGCTGTAAATTGAGTGTCAGGGATCTCACTCAACATGGTGCAGAGAAAGGGGGAAGGAGGAGGAGGAGGAGAGAAAATGAAGGGGGGGTGGAGAAGAAAAAAAAAAGAAAAAAAAGATGAGAGAAATTAAACCTGGGAGCTGTAACAGTGTAATAAACCTGGGCTCGCCATATGAGAAGGTTCAGTGTCTGAACTTTTGTTGCTTTCAGAAATAATTTATAGCTCAGTGGGGAGAAGGGATGTGATAACACACATATTAAAACAGTCCTCTCTCTCGCTGACCCCCTGCTTTACAGTCCCCGGCTGCTCAAGACTTTCTCACATAGGCAAAGGCTTTTAGTTCTGTGCGTTTCCATTTTAGCCATTTAGCAGGTGCTTTTCTCCAAAGCGACTCATAGTCTCGTACAGCACTTTGATCAGTGTGTGATCCGTGTGCGATCCGTGTGTGAACAGTGTATGATCCGTGTGCTTGTTGTGCATGGACCTCACGACCTTGGTGTTGATAGCACTTTGCTCTGCATGCCTGTCTTCCCTCACACACACTGGTTCTGGTTCTGTGTGTGGACTCAGAGCAGATGGTTCGGGTCCTGGTCAGAATGTTCCTAGAGCAGATTTTCTTTTAGGATTCCCTCAGTGGTCCTTCTCTTTTTTTTCCTCCTCTCCACCGGGGTGCCGTGCCAGACTCCTTCGTGTTTGAGTATGCGTGTGCACGCTGACAGAAGGCTCCAGGGCAGTTACCACGGCAGCAGAATCGTCAAACAGCATGCCTCCCCACCACCTGACCCCCCACTTCGTGCCCTCACTATCATGTGAGGATAGGACAACGCCACATGGAGCCTGTGCCTGGGAGATCATGGCTGCCTCTTCTCTTCTTGTTATGTGGAACTTCTCCCTTTCAAGCAAAACAGGCCCTAAAGTTCAGTGGCTCATTCTTCAAAAAGGACTATTATGGCTTCTCTCTGATTCAGTGTCATGCAGTGCTCAGACTAACCTCTCTTGTGCACTTTCTTCTCTCTCTCTCTCTCTCCTCCCCATACTCTCCCTGTCACATCTGTTTGAAGCAAGGAGGAAAAGTCAGAGTTTTGAAGGGGAGAACTATGACCAATGCTTTCCAAGTCGAAGGCAGGCTCTTTTCAAAAGTTTGCTCGAAGGCAAGCAATTTGGCCAAGGGTCTTCAGCCATGACAGATTCGTCTCTCCCGTTTCTTACATGTGCTTCCCTTCGTGTCAAAAGTCATCTCTGCCCCACTCTCCGCCTTTCTTCTTGTTCTAAGGATCTATAATACACATTTCTTTCCAGATCTGTCATCGCAAACGTTTCGCAAGCCTTTAAAAAAAAGCGAGTATCAGTCTTTCCCTTTGGCCCGTTGCCGTCTGGAACCAGAGGGGTCTCGAGAGGCAGCCTAGTGCCTGTCAGCCTCGGCTGTCGGCTGCGCTGGCATAAATCCGCCGCAGTGAGAAGCCCAAAGGGGCTGCGGGCTTAGGCGGTCACCGAACGCTCAAGGGCCACCGTCTCAGGTCGGGCCTGCCGCCATTTCCATAATTAGGAGCTTTTCGACCAAGAAAGCAGCCGTCCACCATGGTTTCAGAGGGCAGGGGGGAAGCAGGGATTGGAGGATGAGAGAGACTGAGCCCTGGACCATCCCTCTCTCTCTTTCTCTCCCTCTCTCCCTCTATGTCTTTTTTCTAACTCTCTTCCCTTTCAGCTGTCACCTCTCTCACTCGTGTCCCCAGTTGTAATCACCGTCACCCTTGAAGTGGAGAAATCTCTCCATTTCATGGGGCCCAGGCGTCCAGGCTCTTGATTGCAGCAAATCGATCTCTAATCACGTGGCTCCGTCGGCTTTCATCCCCCGCCGCGACGTACCGTGCCATGCTGCGCCCGCCTCCTTTCGTCTTAAGAGGCTACGGTTATATTTACATGCCGCAGCCTTCAGGGCTCCTCCGACGCCGGGCCACGCCGCCATGTTTCGGATACGAGAGTCACAACACACTGCTTTAATCACCCTTTTCATGTGAGCTCTTTGTGAGTGTGTGTGTGTGTGTGTGTGTGTGTGTGTGTGTGTGTGTGTGTGTGTGTGTGCGTGTGTGTGTGTGTGTGTGTCTGGAGCATCCGTCTCCCGCCACAGCCGCTGTCAGTTGAAAATCTCCTCTCTGCTGATTGCCCACTTCAGTCCATTTCACTGCAGCTCAATTATACTGGCCTGGAGGAGAAGGCTTTACAATGGAGGCTTGACCCAGGTGCACCGTTTTTTCTCTTTCCCTCTCTCTCTCTCTCATCTTCTTTCATCTCTTTCGCTCTCAACTCTTTCTGCTCCTGCCATTCCCTTGCTCACTTTGTCCTTGGCTGTCTAAGGGTCTAATTGTCTAATTTTAATGCTATGGTCCTTGTACTCTTTTTAACTGCGTAGTTCTATTCCGTCTTTCATCCCCGGCGACTAGAGAAAATGCGAAAGGTCGGTTTTGGGAAATGATTTGGTCACTGCTGGCGTGAAGGTAGATGTATTTTGATGTACTGTGTGCGAAACCTGAAACGGACGTGTGTTGTTGGAGAGTGTTTTTTAGTTTTTAGAGCCCCAACTATCCCGGGGATGGTTTATGGGCGTGCAAACAGGGTCTGGCACCAGCGTGTCTCTCCCAGAACCCCCCCAGATGAGCCGAATAAATCTGGACTCCTCCTGCTCCCCTCCTGTCTCATTCCGTTCCGTGCCTCGCCTCGACCTTTTCTGTTCTGGGGAAAACACTGCCATAAAGCTCTATGGGTTTTAGGGCCCCCGCCGTGCCCTTGAGGAGTGGAGGGTGGCAGTAGAGAGGGAAAAAGAGAGAGAGATGGAGGAAGAGAGAGAGAGAGAAATGGAGGAGGATGAGAACAGAGAGAGAGAGAGGAGGACATGAAGGGATAGAGAGAGATGAGGGGAGGAGGACATGAAGTGAGAGAGAGAGAGAGAGAGAGAGAGAGATGTGGATAGTAGATAGTGGAGGTGGTGAAACCTGTTCTGCCCCAGTAGCTGTAGCTGTGTTTGAGCAGCCGTCTGCATCTTATTCCAAGGCCCCTGTATAAATTCAGCACAAGTGACAATTTACAACTCCTCCACGGCCCCAGCGTGACACGCAAACCACCGAGCGTCACGCCACCGCCGCCGCCACCGAGTCAAGCTAATTTATCACAGCATTAAAGAACTACGGCAGGAGAGGAGGGACAGGAGGGACAGGCCTGTGCTAGGTGGAGGGTTGGTGTGTGTGTGTGTGTGTGTGTGTGTGTCTGTGTAAATATGTTGGACTGTTCAGAAAATTTGAGTCTTGATGAAACTTGACTTGTAATGTGGAATCAAATAAAGTATGTGTGTGTGTGTGTGTGTGTGTGACTTGAGAGTGGAAGCCTGCCCTATAGCTGTGGGGGGATTGAGTGAGTGTGTGTGTGTGTGTGTGTGTGTGTGTGTGTGTGTGTGTGTGTGTGTGTGTGTGGGCGGGGGGGGGGGGTGGTTGAGTGTGGGGCGGGAACTGCTGGGTGTCTCTGGTCACACCTCTCACATCACACCAACACATTCACACCCTCCACACACACACACACATACACGGACACCTCGAGAGGATGGCTCTAACCGACCTCCACGACCTCCCCTTCAAGTTAATGACTGTGATGCAAACTGACCACTGCGGTGTCACTGCTGAACGTGAACTAACTAACTAAGCGCAGCAGCGCAACTCTGGAGCGACCATTTGCTGGAGCAAGTTGTGAGTGGGGGACAAGGAATTGAATTATTTTTCACAAGATTCAGAACATTGTCAGATAGCCAGAGAGGGGGCTAGCACCTCTCCTAGATAATGGAGCGAGTCCCTCTCTTGCTGAAAAGCATGCGCGTCATTTGAAACTCAAGCAGATGTGACACGCTGTGCCTGATTCAATAGCGGAGAAAGATGCCATTTTCCCCAAATGTGATACGCAGCAAATCCCGCACACTCAGACACAAGCTCGGTTAATTATATTATGTCAGGAACCTTTTCAGCTCTCATCACTTTGAATTGAAAGTCTGACGCGACACACACACTCTCAGAAAAAAAAGAGACGTGAGACGTTGCTGCATTGCGTAGGCGAAGTAACCTTCAAATTTTCCATTAGATTTTTGGTTGTTTGTCAAAGACTCTTTTTCTCTTGCGATGCAATTTACATATTTATCAGAGCTGATGGTAATATGACATCTTTTAATTTTTGATGTGCTTCCGGGGCCTGCCAGCAGTAATGTGGCTGCAGTGACTCTCTCAGGTGAGGAATGTGCTGAGTCGGCTGTCTGATCCAAGGGTGTGGGCATAAATTTCCCCTCCTCCGTCTCCCTATCCCTCTCTCGCTCCATCTCCGTCTCTCTTTCTCTCCATCTCTCATTTTCTCCTCTCAATCTCTCTCTCTTACAAACACCTCTCTCTCTCTCCTCAACCTTACATATACACTCTCGATCCCTCTCTCTCTCTCTCTCTCTCTCTCTCTCTCTATCTCTCGCTAACAAACACACACACCCACATTCACTCTCCCCCCCTCGTACTCTTTCTCTCTTTTCCCCTGCCTCTCCTCTCTTTCTTAAGGCACTGGCTTTTCTGACTTTCCTAATGTAAGTGCGTGTCTCGCCCTATCTGAGTGGATGTGACAGGGCCTTTAATTTCTCTGATGAGGTTGAGTGGTAGGAGCCTTTGTGTTCTCAAAGCACCCCACTCAACAGCCTGACTTTGGTAATGTACAGCGTGGACTTAGCCTCGGGTAAGATATCCATAACTGTACATATATAAAATATAAAGTTGTTATGTAAAGCTATATTTAACTATAAATACCAAAACGGTGTGTAGAGAAGGGGAGAGCATATGTTTTCATAGTTAACTGCCTGGTTTTCGGGTGGTAATTAGTCCATTTTAGACTTACCTCTCAACAAAGCAGTTAATGACATTTGAGAGAATATCAGCTATAGTTCTTCCTCCTATCAGTGATGAAAGCACAAAAATAAAGTCATCAGTTTGTATTTCACAAGTCCCAGTATAATAAACTGAGTTAAATGTTCTGACACCACAACAGCATTGATGATTCTGGCAACAGTCACACATTCATCTTGCTTCCGAGTGCCTGTGTTTTGTAACTGCTCTGAGGGGGTCTGTGTGGACGCTGTTGATCTTTTCCGCCCCCTGCTGACGGATTAGTGGTACTGTAGCTGGCTCTAAGGAAGGGCTCAGAAAGGCTGGCGCAGCAGCGGTGGCAGGGACAGAGAGAGCTGAGCTGCTCCCACTCCCTCTCCTGTCTTTCCGCTGGAGGAGGATAAATTTGAGATCTCCCTCTAAGTGGCCCTCGTGGAAATCACACAGATACAGGCGCAGAGCTCAAATTAGCATGAAAGCATATTTAGCGCAGCATTATTTACACGTTCCTGGAGGATTTGTAGGTCAGCTGGCTTATTGTGAGGCTTTTATTAAATACACGGCTGTTGGGCTTTTTTTCCCCGGGCAGATAAAGAGGAGTAAGGTGGCGTTGCGGACACGCCAGGTTAACTCTGCTCCCCGGCGAACTTCTCCACAGACCCCTCGGGCGGTTCTCCACCCCAACGGAGCTGCGCTTTTTTTTGCTTTTTTCTTTACCCGGGAGCCCGGTTGCGTCGGGTCAGGGCCAAGGTGGAATTTATAACTGATGGAATTTCACACTCAGGCGAGCGAGCGCCAGGCCTGGTGAAACGCAAGCACTCACATTTACAACAAACGCCACTGTCTCTCCGCAGAGACTACTGAATGGCAAAGCCATTCATCTCTGTGAAGGGCATAGAGAGAGAGAGAGAGAGAGAGAGAGAGAGAGTATGTGTGTGTGTGTACAAGAGGGAGAGCGAGAGCTAAATAAAAGCAGTAGAGGTACAATCTCTTTCCTATTCCTTCAAACACAGAGTGATGTTTCATGTTTAAAGCTTCTGCCTGCACACAAGTGCAGCAGTTTTTTTCGAGGCTCCTGTAACCAAAGCGTACTTAAAGAGAAAAGGCCGCATATTGGCAATTAGCATTTCCCCAGCTCAGCAGAAACAGAGAGGGGGTCGATAGGATATTAAGCTTGTGTACGTAGCAATGAGGTACACAATCACTTTCAGCCGTTTAGGACACACAGAGTGTGTTGGAACAGCGCTTTAGACATGATATAGTATTGACCCCGCATCACTGATTTACCCAACGCCTGGGAAACAGCCGATGTGTGTGTGTGTGTGTGTGTTAGTGTGTGTTTCTCTGTGTATTTATGTGTGTGTGTCTGTCTGAGGGTATGTGTGTCAGTGTATGTGTATATGAATATGTTTATCTATGTGCATTTGTGTGTGTGTGTCTGAGTGTGGACAGCATTGCTTCAGCAGTAGTTTTCATAGTACTCAGCGCTGAATTGATAGGTATTGAATGGGTGCTTCTCTATAGCCATTTTTCCATTGAAGCCACTGGTGTATGAGTGTGTGTGTGTGTGTGTGTGTGAGTCTGCATCCCCATGTCTGAGACGGGCAGGTGAGAAGCTCTTGAGCCGTCGAGGAGACGTATCAGTAACGTCTCAGCCGACTCAAGTACCTCCGGCGCAGGGCTTTTAGCGCTCCACGCCCGTCAGTGAGACCACCGACCTCGACTGAAGTAGTGCTCTCCTCTCGAAACACTCAGCTGCTCAGGCAGTCAAGAAAGCATCGATAATACAAATCCCCCCACACACACACACACACACACATGCCCCCACCTCAGACGGCTGACCACCCCACAGTAGCCCACAAAGCCCCCGTACACACACACAAACACACAGACACACACAAACACACAGACACACACAAACACACAGACACACACAAACACACACAGACACACATGGCCTCCAGGGGAAGCCAGTGGGCATAATGTATTAGGGTCATACTTGTTTTTACAGGCCTGATATGTGCATGTATAATTCAGGCCGAAGGCTGCATAATGCATGCGCTGATTTCCTGTTTGATTCATGGCAGGACAGTCAGAGGCAGGACACTCTTTGTGGTCTGGAGGCCTGGGCAGGAGTGATCCCTCAACACACACTGTGGCTCGCGTGCACGCACACACACACACACACACACACACACACACACACGCACAGACAGTCACACACATGCATGTGCACACACACACATGCACACACACTTGTGACACATATATATACAACCTCAGGCACACACACACACACATGCATGTGCACACACACCTACATCCACACTCTCAGACACACATATGCACACACACTGACACATATACAGTATATACGTACACCCTCGGACACGGACACACACACACACACACACACACACACACACATTGTGAGGGTCTTTATCCTCTCCTCAGCTCTAGGATCTCAAGAGAATAAGCTGACGCAGGGCTTGTATTGTTTTTTTTTAAAAGTTTTTTTTGGACGTCCTGAGATGTCCTGACATCTTCCCTACCCTCCCTTCAATCACTCTCAGCTCAGGGAAGGAAATGGCCACTACACTATAACACCAGTGTTAGTGTGCTTTGTGTGCATCGCTCTACATTAGGAACACCTTCAGCCCCACTTTATATGACAGAGCCCTCACTGTAGTGTAATTAGACTTTTAACTACAGTGGGATGTAATAAGTAGCACTCCTGTAATTACATATAGGGTTAAGGATAGTGGAGAGAGTCAGAGTGCTATTGCACGTGGATAATTAGTGCATTACACTATACTTACAGCTGAAGTTACAATGGAACACGAGCTAAAGGATGTAGTATGAACTTTCATCACATATTTAGTTTTGGTTTCTATTTGTGTGGGTTTTATTCTGCTGTTTGTTGTGGATGCCTTGTACAAGCCAGCCAGCACGCACATATGCACACAGGCACACAAGTGAGCATGCATACACAGAAGTACGCATGCACACACGGAAGCACACACACACACACACACACACACACACACACACACACACACACAGGAGAGGGTCTGTCAAGCCTAATGAGAGTGAGTGTGGCTGAAGTGCAGTAAGGCGTGTTGATCATAATGAAACTTGCTCACTCACATAGCAGTGGCACTCATTATGCTACCCCCCTCTCTCTCCTCTCTCTCTCTCTCTCTCTCTCTCTCTCTCTCTCACTCTCACTCTCTTTCTCTCTCACTATCCCTCTCTCCATCTCTCTCTCGCTCTCTTTCAAACATGGTGCTGGATGAACCAAAGGGCCCCAGCGTGTGTGTGGTGTACCCAGCTGTAGGGAACAGTGCTGGGGCAGGAAGGCCAACAAGCCTGCCGGCACAGAAAGGCACCCAGTCCGGCCCCAGTCCGGCCCTGGTCTGGCCCAAAGCCGCAGGCGTAGATTAGATTTTGTTTGTGTGTTTTTTTCGTTGTTGTTGTTGTTGGTTTATTTTTGTTATTATTCATTGTACTCATATACTTCACTTTTAAGATTGCTCTTTTAATTACGATTTCAGGAGTTATTTTTGTGTTTTATTCCTTATCTATTCCTTTTATTTGATCTATTTGTTTATTTCTTTTTATTTCCTTAAATTCTTGTTTAATTTTAGTTGCATTTATTTTCATTCATGTTTCCCCCGACTGGAAAGGACTCTGGTCCTAGTCCTGTTGTCGTGACGCTGTTTTGCTGAGATGTGGGCCCAATCAAGGCCAGTGCTACCTGCTCTCTGTGCAGTAACAGGTGGGGTGGATGGGATGGGGGGGGGGGGGGTTAACAAAGGCATCAGCATTGTGTACACTGGCAAAGCTCTCCAGAGAATGTCAGGTGTGTGTGTGTGTGTGTGTGTGTGTGTGTGTGTGTGTGTGTGTGTGTGTGTGTGTGTGTGTGTGTGTGTTTGTGTGTGTGTGTGTGTGTGTGTGTGTGCGAGGGTCTGAAGGGTTGTTTGGTCGTAGTTTGGCCTTGTTACCTGAGAAAACAAACACACTCCTGGTATTTTGCTAGGATTTGATTGTGTTGTCATAAACACATTTAGACTGCATGAATATAGAACTACTCCTCCTACACCTTGAGCTACAGTGGATTGCATCTCCTCCATAGGCTTAATAGAACAGCAGTAATTTGGGGCTTTGGGCTTTGGGCTTTGGGCTTTGGGGAGACTCAGAGCCTGGCCACCTCGGCCACCTGAGGAGGTGAAGGAGCTCCTGCTCTTCTTGCAGTCATGTGGCTGTTTATGGAGAGTGATGTGTCAAGCACTTAACTGCCATGTTTCCCCAGCTGTTCAAAACTGTGACCTGGTCTGACCTGCCCATCCCTCTCTCTCTCTCTCTGTGTGTGTGTGTGTGTGTGTGTGTGTGTGTGTGTGTGTGTGTGTGTGTGTGTGTGTGTGTGTGTGTGTGTGTGTGTGTGTGTGTGTGTGTGTGTGTGTGTGTGTGTGGTTTGCTAACAGTTCTCCTCAGCCCAGAGAGGGAGAAGAAAGTGGTGTTCCTCACGGCCCGAGTTCACCCTGGAGAATCCCCCGCTTCATTCATCTGCCAGGGTGAGTCAAGCTCCAGTCTTACTCCCCCCCCCTTTTCTCTCTCACCCCTTACTCTCTACTCCCCTAACCCTTCTCTCTCCACCTCTCTTTCTCTGTCATCTCTCTTTCTCTCTCATCACTCTGTCAATCTATCCATTCTGACACTTTCTTATGCCACTCTTCTGTTATCCTCTCTCCTCCTCTCTTGTTCCTCTCTCCCACCAGCTTGTGCCAGCAGGGCTTTGTTTCCTATGCTATGCTAATACTGCCCTCTGTTTCCTATGCTATGCTAATACTGAACTCTGTTTCCTATGCTATGCTAATACTACCCTCTATTTCCTATGCTACGCTAATACTACCCTCTGTTTCCTATGCTATGCTAATACTACCCTTAAGTACAAGAAATTGTGCATAATGCCAGAAATCCATGCGCGCTGTTTGGCCTCGCCGAGGTAAAACTATAGTGAGACGACTTTCGGCAATGTCGACCCTCATAATAGCGAGTTTAAGTGAACGCTTTCACTAAGGGGAACAGGGGGGGGGCATTAAAAGTGCAGTAATATCTGATGGCGGCCCATAAACATGCTGTGTGTTTTGAAATTGTAATAGCGTAGTGTGCCGAGCAGGGATAAAGAGGGATCACGGAGAGGAAGAGGATTTGGGAAGTCATTACACTGGATATTTTTGCATGTCTGTTTATCATGGCGTCTAAACTGCCTCGCCTCAGCCGAGTTGGACGACACAGACACATAAGCTGACAGACAAAGGGCTTTGGGCTTCTTCCTGTCATTGCACTTTATTATTGAACATTTTCACATAATCTTTTTGGGGATTTTTATTTTATTTTATTTTAGCCTTTTCTTATTCGACTGATATCCCTTAGGAGGGCTTGATAATTCTTTCAGACTTTCCTTATTTGTCCTATATCCTTTAGATGAGCATTATATTGTTGTGAGTTTCCATTTGACAGATATTATTTAGTAACGTACCATAATCCTGTATTTCTGGTTGTTTTTTAGTCTCTTCTTATTTAATATCCTTTCATTTACCATCATAATGCTGTTCGTTTTTAAGTCTCTTCCCGTTGGACTGATATCCTCTGGCCTTGCAGCATATCATCTTTATGTTCTAAAGTCTCGTCCTGTTTGACTGATTTCCTTCAGTAGTTTACCATGAAGTGGCAGGAAGGTAGCCGTGCTGTGCTCAATGTGCAGGTGCAGGCCTGCTCTTTCCCCTCTCTTCACTCCTCTCTCCTCTCTAATCCCTCTCTCCTCCTCTCCTCTCTCCTCTCTCTACACTTCTCTCCTCTCTCTCTACTTTATTCTCTCCTTTCCTCTCCTCTCCTCTCCTCTCCTTTCCCTTCCTCTCCTCTCCTCTCCTCTCCTCTCGTCTCCTCTACTCTATTCTCTCCTCTCCTCTCTCTCCTCTCCTCCCGTCTCTCCTGTCTCCACCCCAGTCGTGCGGATGTGCATGAATAAGCCCAGGAAATGTGAGCAATTAGCTGCTGCTCCGTGTGGCCAGGCCCATACCTGTGCACCCCCCCCCCCCCAAAAAAAAACTCCTGCCACATTGACTCAATTAGGGAGCTTGTTATGCCTCCATTAGCCCTAATGAGTGGGACAGAGGAAGAGGTGTGGGGGTGGGGGGTGGGTTGGGGTGTTGGCGCAGCGCTGTAAACGCTAACCGCTACCATTGACCTCTTTCTATCTCCTTTTCTTTCTCTCCACTCTCTTTCCCTG
>NC_045161.1:27327596-27330096 GCF_900700415.2 Clupea harengus
CCCAGAAGCTGAAGTGAGCTGCAGAATGCATAATGACCAAGTGATGGAGAGAGGAGAGGAGAGGAGAGGAGAGGAGAGGAGAAAGAGATAAAGAGAGGTCCAACGCTGTAGAAGAACAGATATGAGAAAAGAAGGAGAGGAGCGAGAGAGCAAGAGTGGCTCCTGTGAACGACTAACAGAATGCTCCTCTTGATGCCCCCAGTGAGAGGCGACACAAAGCAGGGCCCGCCGAGGGAGACGACACCGCGTGGCATCACACGCTGCTCTGAAGTGGCCCTCTTTTACCACACACACTCCAAAGCAGGCCTCACCTTCTGTGAGACAAGATGAGATTGTGTGTGTGTGTGTGTGTGTGTGTGTGTGTGTGTGTGTGTGTGTGTGTGTGTGTGTGTGTGTGTGTGCGTGCACCTGTGAATGAGTGAACAGAATGTCTCTGAAGCTTGGCCAGGTGGAGGCTGAGACGTATGTGTGTATACCACAGATGTGTGTGTGTGTGTGTGTAGCCGAGGATGGGAGAGGACTGGTGCGGGGAATGCTTCTGCTGCCACTGCTGCTAGTGTGTCTGATCTAAAGGGGTTTCCCTCTTCCTCCTCCTCCTCCTCCTCTTCCTCCTCCTCCCCCCCTCAGTCTGTGTGTGTCACTTCCACAGGGGGCTCCCTCCTGTTAGGCCCACGCTGGATCCCTTTCTGCCTCTCCCTTTGTCTTCTTTACCGCCCCCTCACACACACACACACACACACACACACACACACACACACACACACACACACACACACACACACACACACACATAACTCATAAATCCACACACATGCACCCGTGCACACACTCTTGCTAGGAGGTCTGCCAGCTCCTCCACTCTCTCTCCTGTCATTGTTTTGGTGTTGCTGAAGACCTCCTTTGAGGTGACAATCACTTGCCATCCCTCAGCTGCTGCTGCACACACACACACACACACACACACACACACAGACACACACACACAGACACACACACACACACACACACACACACACACACACAGCAGCATCTCCCCATCCCTGTCTCATTATCTGCCACTGGATCGTTTGCATGTGCAGCATGTAAACATACAGCAACATTAACTCAAGCAGACAGTTCACACAATCATGTGAATGCCAGTCAGGCCGTATTAATGTCTGCTGTAAGTCTGTGGTCAATTATACATGCAAAGCCCCTACTCTACTCCGGCACTTCTGTCACGTCTGTGTGCCGTTTTGTTTCTCGCGTGTTTTCTCGCGTCAATCTCACGAATTTCACTGGGTCCTACTTTCTGCTCTGCTCAGTTCCTGATTTGTGATTTGATGTTGGAAAATGATTGATGATGCCGTGATGATTTCAAATGTTTCATCGGTCAATTAGTTGCATTCTTGACTGAGCAATTCTAATGGTGTGTTTTCTGCATGGTAAACGTTTGTGCATGGGAAACCTAAATATAGCCCCTCCACATCCATACGTCAGGGAGAACATCTGTCAGTGGGAGCAGGGCTGTGTGGCGGTGCTTGCGGCAGTATTCCCATTGCTAAAATGGCGTAGATGTCATGTATCAGTCTTCCTACATGACAAGGTAACGCTCTTTTTATGACAACCAAGCACATGTTCATGGATGGCGCTGTAAATATGCTCACATAGGTTTACCAATAGACTGTAAGCTGCCTCACTAAACAAGCATGTGGTGAAAGATGACCAAAACTAGTATGTATGGAAATGTTTCACGGTCAGCAGCAGGGCTGGGCTCCTGCATTCATTGCTGTATGTCATGTCATGTCATTCTGTACGTCAGTGGTTCCCAAAGGGGGGGGGGGGGGGGCGGGGATTTACAGCAAGGGGGCTCAGGTTCAGGGTGAGAAAACCGAATGAGAACCCTAAACAACCAACTAGTGGTCAAATGAAGTATGGCAGTGCTCTGACAGCACAGTAGCCTGGAACTAACCTATTTGGTGATGAGTTATAGCCTACTTTATACTTGTGTTGTATGGTCAGGGCCTACAGTTTAGCATATATGTCAAGGGATAGCTAGCCTGATTGTTACAGACATGCACCTTACACGAACCGATCCAAAGAATGGAACAATACTTAGCCAATCATAAAACAGTTTTTGATCCAGCCAGATTTGATCCGTAAACAAGCCCTCTGGACAAACAAAAAATGAAGTTTAATTGATCAAATGTTTAAGTTAAACTGATTGATGAAATGAAATTGAAAATGTTCAACTGTTCAAATGTAGAAACACTGTTTAAAAACAGCTATGCAACAGCTGATGGGCATCTGGTTTTTATTATTTAATTTTTTTTCTCATTGTCAAAGGGGGGCTGTGAAACCATGAAAAGTTTGACAACCACTGCTGTGTGTTAATCCTTTGCTTCACTTCAAATTCCAAAACATTGTGTTTAGGAATACAAGAATCCCCAATTTAGGGAAATCCTTTGATCATTCGAACAAGTATGACAGAATAATGTCACTCTGAGGTCTTCAGCTCGTT
>NC_045161.1:27332596-27405096 GCF_900700415.2 Clupea harengus
TTGGGAGAGAGTCCACTTGTTTCAGCGCGCTGGTCCGCGCAGCGCTAGGTGGATTGGACTAATCAGTGGCACCAGGAAAGAGAGGTCTACTTCAGCTCCACTCCAACACGTCACGCAGAAATCTCCTCACACTCACCTGTTCTCAGACACACTCCACACAAGAAGCCCTCCAAAGGCCTGGAGCAGAAAGCTCTTATTTCACACACACTCCTGCTCACATCTGTGGCGGCGGGAGGGAGAGAGGGAGGGAAAAAGACAGCTTGTGCTTTGAAGGGCGTTGTGTTATGTTGCTCAGCCATGCACAGTTATGCGCTAGCTAACTTCACTACGGCCCCAGTGGTGTCGGTAGCAGTGGCGGTACACAGGTGGATCGCTTCTGTTTTCCATCTGTGGGCCATCGCCTAGCCCTGACCTTCTCTCTACAGAGCCAGGTGACATTTGGCAGCCCATAGCCCGTTCCATATGGCCAGCAGAATAACCTTTTCTGCGCAGTGGCCCATTCACTGCTCTCGACACTGCCTTCAGCAGGGCACAGAAAAGAGCCTTTGCAGCAACTCCAAATCATTGTACCTTTCATGCAGCTGAAGAAGAAGAAAAAAATGTCACACATTGTTCACAGGTTATTTATGTGTCTCTCCCTCCCTCCATTTACCTCTCTCTGGTTGCACATGAAAAGATTGAAATCAAATGTTTGCCACACTGTGTGATTGTGTATGTATGTATGTGTGTGTGTGTGTCTGTGTGTCTGTGTGTGTGTAAGTGTATGTGTGTGCGTGTCTGTGTGTGCAGTGTATGTGTATGAGCATGTATGTGAATGTGTGTGTCTGTGAGTGAGACAGTGTGGGTATGTGTACAGTATATACTTACATGTGTGTGTTTGTAGTGTGTATGAGGGACAGGGAGTGTGCTGGAGTGTGTGTATGCAGTTGTTAGGTGTGTGTGAGAGAGAGTTTATGTGTGTGTATACTGATCCAGAGGTACTGCTGTACTGCGTGCCTGCTGACAGGGAGGCAGGAGGTCGGAGCGGGGCAAGTGGCACAGCAGCCTCTCATTCTGCCTGTTCAGCAGTCACCCGCTGCAGCCGCCCACTGTGGCGGCACATGTGAAAGAACACTTCCTGCAGCCCTCTCTCTCTCTCTCTCTCTCTCTCTCTTTCTCTTCTCTTCTCTGTATCTTTCTGTCTTTCGGTATCTATCACTACTTCTCTCCCTCTTTCTCTCTCTCCTCAATCTCTCTCTCTCTTTCTCTTCTCTTTTTCTTTCTGCCCTTCAGTATCTCTCACCACTTCTGTCTCTCTTTCTCTCACTCCTCAATCTATCTCTCTCTGCTTCTGTCTTTCTCTTTCTCTCTCTCTAAAGGGCAGATGTACATACGTTAGAGAGTGCAGTGTAAACAGCGACGTGGTCCGTCACACAGAAACCACGCGTCTTTTTAGTTTAGGCTGAATGTACTACACCTGCGGCTGATCGCGGCTGAATGTACTAAATCTGCAGCTGATCGCGGCTGAATGTACTAAAGCTGCGGCTGATCGCGTAATCAAAGCATGTCGCGACCTCTAACTGTAATTTGCCGCAGCTGCAACAGAATGTTACCATTCAATCACGGGCACAATTCAATGGAATGATGGAACCGCAGACCGACGTCAAAATGAATCAAAAGTTTAGCGAAAAGGAAATAGATGTACATGCTAATAAGGTTTCATCAAACAGAGAGATACTACAAGGGCAGTAATTCTACACCATTAAAAAAATATTTTGACTATACTTCTCCTGCCATTATTTCCCCCAAACTCCCATGAGCGTATGCAGTAATGTCTTGCTTGTCATTCTGCACTCCTGCAGCAGAGACAACTTGGCGTTCGCCATGTGCGTTCTGTTCGTAAATACCATGCCATGTTTTTGGCACACACACACACACACACAAACACTCACAAGCGCTGACATACATACACATGCACTCATACACTCACACAGACAGACACTCAAACAGACACACACTCACACATGCAGACACACACACACACACACCACCACCAACCCCGTGATGTGTAGAATAAGCATTTTGCTGGCGAAGACCGGAGGAAGACGTATGGACGATAGTTACGGCACACAGCCAAGTACCTTGGGTCGCCAATGTAAACGACATGATCGAGAGCGTCCACTAGCAGACCTGTGAAAATCAATGGACCTCCTTCCAGTGATAAAATGTGCGCAGGGCTCGTTGGGGTGGGGGGCTGGTGGGACACGATGTGCTCCCACAGTGTCCATGTTATAGCAAACAGTCTAGAGGTGCCATACAGGATTAAAACTGTGTGTTTTTTTTTCTATTTTTGACTAAGCTTTTGCACAGTGTGTTCTGTGGCGAGGTTATGTCTCATCCTGTGTGTTGTGCCATGAATTCAGTGTTCATCCCAACACATGTGAGGTCTGTTCTCTGCAAGCTGTCCGCTACATGGCTACGGGCCTATTTGCATCCCTCCTAGCCGTTTCAGCACACACACTGTAACATAGAAAATATGAAGGTGATTCTTTATATTATGTAACTCTTGCTATACTGTAATTGCACTGTTAAGTTTACACAATTACACAACTGTACCCCTAAGCTTAACCCTAGTAACAAAGTATATATATATGTTGTATTACTCTTTGCTCTGCAATATGCTACTCTTAATTATACACTTTAACAAGGGTTATGTGAAATAAAAGATGACCAAAGACGGAGTCAGGCTTTGGGTAGAGGAAAGGAGAAATCTTAACCTTTTGTTTCCAGTCGTGTATGACAGTCAGTGAGTGCTCAGTCGTGTAAAGTGTGACCAAAGGGTAAAATAAAGGTGAAAGAAAAAGAACTATTGGACAGAAATGTAAAGAGGGAGTGATTTGTCATCCATGTGTGTCACTCATCTGCGCGTGTTTGTACTCGTCTGCAGTCCAGCACGTCCTTCAACAAGGATGTGGTGAAGGCCGGAACGGGCAGGCGGTTCCTGGGGGGCTTGCTGGACGACACCTCCTACTGCTACACCCTAGAGGTCTCGTTCTACAGCTACATGACGGCAGGAAGCGCCACACCAATGCCCTACACAGAGGAGACCTGTATCCTTCATACCTGTGTGTGAGTGTGTGTGTGTGTGTGTGTGTGTGTGTGTGTGTGTGTGTGTGTGTGTGTGTGTGTGTGTGTGTGTGTGTGTGTGTGTGTGTGTGTGAGTGTGTGTGCGCTCCTGTGAAGTTGTGGTCCGAGATGCAATAGAGTGCCAACAAGTTGAACCCGGTCACCTGAGAAACACACACTTCTTTTTCAGCTGTCTGTACTGATACACAGATTCATTGATACACCCCTTTCTTATATAAAGCAGTGACTGGGTCATTGGCAGGCAGTATTACACTTGTGATGCCTCACTGTCAGACACGCGCTGGGCAAATGTGTTCACGCAGAAACATCCGGAAGCATCCTAGGCCCTTAGCGACTCAAGTCTAAATCCCCCATGCTGCTCACAGCTCAGGAAACACAGTACTGACAACCATCTGATGAGTCTGTGTGACACAGAGTCACAAACCTTGTTTTTCTTTATTATTTCTTTTTTTTTCAGCCAGCACATTCAGAGTTTTCATTCAGTCCGTGCATAGCAACAACCCACAGATGAATTCAAATGTGTCTCGTTCGTGGGAGACGGCACGGCGGAACAAAGACTCCGCGTTCCCTCGGAATCAATGCGTGCTCCGGGACGAGACAAAAGCAACCAGTGTGCAGCTGTCTGCTGCTCTGAAATGATCTGTGCGGCCGGCGTCTGTCGACACGGCAACGTGAGGCGACACGAGGAGACGAGAGGAAATGCAGGCTCTGTGAGGCCTGGGTAATGAGGGCCGGGGGGTGGGGGGTGGGGGGTGGGGGGGGCATGGTGTCAGTCCATTGTGACTGATGCTGCCTCCATCCTGCCCCCCCCACTCCTCACCCACCAGCTACCCCTTCATCTGGAGAGAGGGGAGGCACCCGCATCGATTCCTTAATTACTGAGGGAAATCATTACTGGGAGGGGGGCTGAGCGTTGGGCTGGCGGGGGGTGTCTCTCGCACGATGGGATCAAGACTGGAGCGCCCAGGCCACCTGAGCTCTAGACTGCGCTTTTGAGAGGGGTGGAGGGGGTAAGGGGCCATTGATTTCCCTGCCTGTTGAAGATGGGGCTGGCTTTTTATGTGTTTTTTTTTTGTTGCTTGCTGTCATTCTTTTGAAGAGGCAGGGGGCTAATTTGAAAAGATGGCTGCTCTCTTAAGCACATACTCATTTGCACCCTGGTGTAGGGTAGTTTGCAGTGTTAACATTTCTCTGTCTTCCCTACACAGCAGAAAAAAAGAAATCACACACACACACACAAATCCCCTCATTGGGGCTCTGGCAAACTTTTCCTTTTGTTCCCACCCTTAATTAAAGATGGAAGTGAGCAAAGAGTGGACAAAAAGGTTTCCCAGGTGTAGAGGGACTTAGGCTCTCTCTCTCTCCCTCTCCCTCTGTCTCTCTTTCCGTGTCTCTGGTCAGCACTGTGAGATAGGTGTAGCCTCAGTGCCCTCTAGTGGTGGGAAGCTGTCGGAGGCTGCAGCTGCTGGGATTTCTATATTGATGCAGCTCCCTGTTAACAATCTGTCTCCTCTGGCAAGTCAGAGTCAAACTTTATCTATACCAGTTCATCATGTAAATTCAGTTATTGGCATGGTATTCATGATACTGGCACATTTTGTGTCATATTTTCATTACAAGAAAATTGACCAAAGATAGCTGGAGGTTCTGTAAGTTTGTAAGTATGAAAGTAAGTGCATTTGTTGTATGTAAACAGGGAAGTAACACTGTAGCTGTAACTCCAAGAATTGTCTGATCTTTTCTTTTCCTCATAACAGCGTCCTCTAGAGAAGTGTCAGGTCCAAGGCCATCTTGGTTTTGTGTTATGAGCTCTGGCCGTGTACAATTACTACGCAGCCTGGAGATTCTGCTCTGTTAGTGGGAGAGAGAGAGAGAGCGAGAAAGAGCAGGATGGAAACAACAATCCAATAACGAAAGAAAAGAAAGCAATTTATTGCACTGAGGAAAGAGTCATAACCAGGTGTAACACAGGGCTGGAATGATCCGGAACGGTATTCTGGTGCCCTTTAGGCTGGGAGACAGAAAACAGGTCTTTGATTCGATCATTTACTGCAGGTTAACCCCATGCCTGAATTTTCTGACCAAAGCTATTTTCATTAATGCTGTGTAACATATAGGCTTAAAGAACCTATCGTGTTTTAGCAGTCAGTACCTGTAAAATGCTAACAAACTCAGTCATATTTTCATTTTTAACATAACAGTGGAACAGTGAATCAAGTTTCTTTGTCTATCTTTACTTGGAATATCATGCGTGTGCGTGTGCGTGTGCGTGTGTGTGTGTGTGTGTGTGTGTGTGTGTGTGTGTGTGTGTGTGTGTGTGTGTGTCTGTGTGTGTGTGTGTGGGTGCGCCTTTTGTGCATGTACTGTATGTAAATCAAAGCTACACTTCTCCTGTACAGACTAAAGGCTAGAGCAGGCTGTTTCTAGGCAGTGTGAATGCCCCTCGGGTTAACATCATGCACCCCGAGCAAACACATAATGGCTTCCTTTCCCTCCTGTCAGTGCGCCTCTCAGCCCTATAGAGCATAGGAGCAGGGCGTGCTGAGCCGGGGAGGAGGCCCCTGTCACAGCAGCCCTTTGTGCTTGTGTGTCTGTTTATCGCCTGCTCCTCGCTGGGCGCCTGCTCCTCGCCTCGGAGCCTGTGGCAGGGCAGAAGATGGATGAGGCCGGGTATTAAACTAAATGGCACAGCATTTTAATAGTTATTACACTACAGGGTGAGGTGGCGACGGGGGCGAGAGCGTAGGTGGGTGGGTGTTTGAGGGGGTGGTGGTGTGTGTGTGTGGTGGGGGGGGGGGTAGGGGTGGAGGGGCTGAAGAGCGTGGGGGGGTGCAGGGGGGCGGGAGATGAATGTACCCCAGCTGAAGGTCAGACACAAACAGGCCCTGCAGGCTAGCGAGGCCCAGCCCTGAGAGAGAGGGGGGTGTTGGGGGGCGAGGGGTGGGTATGGGCCGGCGTGCAGAGAGGGCAGCGGGGACTTCGTGTAGAGCAAAGATTGGGGTCAGACAGGTTAGAGGAATCAGCCGTGTCACTTTGGTGTGTAGTTTTTTTTCCTGTTCGGTTTTAAACGCTCCAGTGGCGCGCGCTCAATCGAGCGTGCAAATCATCAACAAAGACCTTTACGTCTGCCGCCCCATTCCACAGAGAAGAAAAAAAATCACACCAAATAAATAATTACCTGCACCGAAATTAACGTCCCTTAACCCCACCTCTACCCCTCCTCTCTCTCTCTCTCTCTCTCTTGCTTGCTCTTTATCTTCCATCTATCTCTCTCTTTCTCTCTCTTTCTCTCTGTTCTTACATGCTCTCTCTCAGTAGAGGTCAGAGTAGTCTTTAACAGTAGTAGCGATGGTACCAAGCCCGTGTCTCCTACCTATCTTCTACCCACCTATGCAAGTTTAATAAGAGCTGATTGGCATGCTGTGAATTTCAGATGGCCCAAGCAGTGGGACAAACACATCTTTTTTTAATTATTTATCACCACAGGTAATTGAACACAAATGGGTGAGAAGTCATTGTGCACACCATGCTGAGTTTCTCATGTTGTTCAGTGTTTTTTTTGTTCTTCTGTTAGCATATACCCCTAAGGCTAGATATGGAAGCTATTTCTAATCTGTGGCCAGCAGGTTCTCGGCTCTTTATGTGTCTGTTACGGGTTCTACATGAGAGCTTTGATGGGTAGCAGTGACGTTTGTCACGTATGTCTCGTGTTTTTGTTCACTGTCTGTAGGTGACCTTTGGTTCATGTAGAATCGGGAGAAAATGAAAACACAGAGCTAGAAGCCCAGTATTAAGGGACAACTTCAAGGACCTTTTGGTCAGATGGTAACTGACCAGACTCTTTCAGAGATTGGACAGACAGCTTGACTGTTTCGAGTGACTTTTTGCATGTCCACCTTGGGTCCACCTTTTCGCATTCTCTCTGGGTCTTCCACTGGCCTCACCCACTGCAAACTAACGTCCTCTGTCTAAAGCCCCAATGTTCTTTTCGAGGTTAGACTATTTCCTGTCAGTGCCTTCTTTATGGGCAGGCTGTGTGAGCGCTTCACAGCCAGAGCATCGTTAAAGGTGAGAGCAGGAGAGGGGCCGAACAAGTCTGGGAGCCTGTTCAAAACCCAGCTTGACGCTTCTGACTAAGAGAGAGTGAGAGAAAGAGAGAGAGAGAGAGAGAGACAGGGAGCAAGCTTCTCGATGACTTTCAAAGTCTTTTCAGAGGTGCGCTACAATGTGAAGGCCTCCTTTCTGTACTTGAAACTTTTCTTGTCTGTTACTTTTCTCGCTGCGGTGCTCCTTCAGACGAAGGTCACCGCGGACTCTGATTGGACCGCGATAGCTGAGATGGCTGTCACATGACTGGACGGGGAGACTGTGGAGCCTTGCTGCCCTTTTTCCAGTCTTGACAAGCGAACAGGTTTCGCCGCTTCTCAGAAGCTCCAGAAGCACGAGAAGCGGAGAGACAGGTCCGTGTTACGGCTCTGTGCCATCCCTTCCCCTGTCCTCTTTCTCAGCTGCAGATGTCTACTCAAAGACCTATTATCCCCGGGCCTCGCTGTAAAAGTCTCACTCAATCAAACGCCGACGCGCGTTGTCAGAGCCCTTCGTTTTGGTGCCGCTTGGCTGAGAGTGTTGTGCCGTGGCGGAGACGTCCTGCACATATAAATTGATACTGCACGAGCACAATGTGGAACCGGACAGCTCCACGGTTCCTGCTGGCTCCGACATCAATCACCGCATTATGCCAGCTGGATAGGCTGACAGTTCTCCCCAGCCCCTAGGAGATCTGACAACAGCATGTTATTGACGTTCTCAAAGTGCGCGCTTGAAAAGAAGTGTGTCAAGAGTGCATGCTAGAATCCAAAACCTCCTAATTGAACATTTCAAGCTCCACTGGCATTGACAGGCAGTTGATGGACAGTGACAGCTATGCAAATCATCAACCCGCAGATCAATTAAATGCATTGCCCTTACTGTGGAGTGATATGAGATGTTTACTTTTGGCATGATTTTATGAAATTTCGTTTTTTCCTGATTTCTTCTGACCTTCCATGGAAGTGTAGTATATCACAGTGTTTCATAGTAAAGGTTCTGAAAGGGAACTTATTTTTAACCATGCCTTGAGGACATTGGAGTAGGGATAGGATGGGGTGGGACATGTTCGATAGTGTTCAAGTTCTGGTCCATTTGACCAACCGCCCATTTCTGCTATTTCTTGGGAGTACAGAGTTGCCGAAGGCCACCGCAAGTCTGTGTGTGTAAGTGTGTGTGTCTGTGTCTGTCTGTGAATTGGTTGTGTGTGTGCACATTTATGTGTCTTCATGGATGGTTGTGTGCAAGGATGTGGGTACAAAAACGAAAATACAACGGGAAAAAAACAAAAAACAATTAGAGACATAATGTCATGCCCAGCAGTCTAGTGCTGCCGTATTGCCACATTTGTCCTACAGGAAAGAGGATACAAGGTCTTCTGAACATCACTTGTGCTGCGGGGTTAAAGAAAAAAACATGGTCCCTTCGTGCTCGCCTGTTTACTGTTTTAATTAGCATTGTTAATTGGCTCTTTGTGACACCCTGGTGACAGGCCTGTCGCCTGATGGTATTGATGGCGGTGATGTCCCCTGATTTGTCTGCTTGTTAGCGGACAGCCAGCTCCAGACCATGGTGTCGTGTTCCTTGTCATTGGGGCATCATTGTCCGTCTGTCTGTTCTGAGCGCAGCACGCGGATAAACAGCCCGGTAAACAAATCATTTGTCGTCCCCGTTGAAGGCGTCCAGTTCCCTCTTGTCTTGTCACCTCAGCACCCCAGACCCCATGGCGGTTTGTCCTTGAATAACAACAAAAGGCGACTATCGATCTAAAACGCTTGTTAAAATATTCAACCCTCTCACGCCTTTTTTTACATTTTTAGACCTTTTTAAATACCTTCGCTTGCTATTTTAATAGTGCCACATAGTAAGGAAAATAGACCCCAAAAACGGGACTTGTAGTGGCTTCTGTAAAAGTCGAGTAAAGCCTCTTAAAAGTTGCAGGTCACCATTACTGTCGCCGGAGCGCATTCCAGGCCCATCTCTCTTCATCATCGCGTTCTCAAAGTGAAGGCTCAAATTAGAGGATGACAGACATGGAGAGAGTCTGGGCTGCGGTCGTGACAGGAGAGTTCAAACTTCTAATGAGTTGCTCTGCCATTAATTAATCTCCTTTATTAGGGTGGTGGTGCCAGAGAAAGGCCTTTCTTCTCCTGTGGATACAGCCCTCCTGTGTGGTTAGCACTCAAGTATGCCCACTTACTTTTGTCAGCCATGTTGATTTTTGGATTAACCTAGTTTTCCGAACTGCATTTATCAGAGATGGTTTGGTTTATCTTAACCCACTGGCCAACAAAGTAACTCCTTAGACATAAAAACACTAGTTGCTGATTTTGAAGTCTTGAAACCTAGTCTGCTGACCAACATTAGTCAGTCATTTTGAATTTTGGATAAATCAATTTTTAGAACTGGTCTCAGATCATTTGGTTTATCTGACCAAATGGCCAACAAAGTAGCTTCTTAAACATAAAACACTAGTTGCTTTTTAACCAAAATGAAACCTATCATGATGTTTCTGTAACAATGGATCAAATGGGAATGTCCATTATCAGTAGGGCATTTGCTTTATTTTGATATTTCATAATTGCGATATGTGATTAAAAACTCATTAGGATTAGAATATACAGTGTTGGGTTTAGATTTGTTGTTTGTGTGTTGTGTTGGGTTGTGTTGTTGAAGGGAGGTGATGCAGTTTCTCTCATACAGAATGACGAAGGTGTAGGGGGGAGTTTTCAAGGTTAGGCTTCCCTCAACACCACACGATTATTACGCAACACCTCTCACCTCCCCGCCTTCTTTCAGTGGGGGAGCCGGCCGCTGTTTTGGAAAATTTCCGCCGTCCAGACAGTGTGCTTTTGGCAGGCCTTTCCATCCTTCAGCAGATTCCCTTCCCAGACTGCGGCAGCTTCCGTCGCTTTTGGCCCCGCGCCAGCAGCCAATCAGAGCGCTGGAGTGCCGGCAGTGCGTGCAGCTGCGATGCAGATGAAGTCTTCTCCTCTCCACGCCGGCCGGCCGTCCATCACGCGCTTCCTGTAATAGATGTGAAATGTGACATCACAAGCTGAGAGGCCATCTGCACGCCACAGGCCCCCGTGCTATTTCTGTCATTTGCTTAGAGCACGCAGAAAACACACGCCGCCGCGCTTTCACCATGAAGGGGAAAATAGCAAAACTTTTGCCTGAGGTCAGAGCAGCGATGCCAAGGATACGAGGGATTTTTTCGGGACGATACCAGCAGTCGTGAGGCTTTAACCATCCAACTTCATGCAGCCATTCACATGTATTTAAAATTTAAAGCACTCCAGACGTGGCTGTTGAGGAATGCCTCAGAGAAGTATTGCTGCGAAACACGTAGATCCAAAATCCATAACCGAAAAAAAACCAAGGACCATTCTTCACGCCACGCGGTGCTGCACCACTACACCATGTGTTTCATCACATCTCACTCAGGTCTGGCACCTGACGCAGTTGTTTGTCTTCAGGCCTCCCTAAAAATAGGAGGGAGGCAGAGGTTGCAGCCCCAAACAGATGGGGCGTAAATACCGCCGGAGCGGGAGCCGTGGAGAGACGAGCCATCAGCCCGCTGGGTGACGGATGGAAGCGCAGGGTGGCACCACATTACCAGGCTAAGGTGACTGAACTGGAGCGGGCGCCTGGCACCAGCAGGGTGGGCTGATGTAGGGAAGGAAGGAGGGAAGGGGAGAAGTGGCTGGCACCGAGAGCGAGTTGTTAATCAGCGCTCATCAAGGGTCTCCTGTCAGCCACCCAGACGCGTAACTTCATTACGGGTTGCTTTTTCCTTCACACCTACTTTAACTTTGCCAACAGTTCAGCGGAGACAAGAGAAAGTCACCTGTGAGCAGAGTTGGCTCGGATACAGCATTTGTTTTCTCTGTAAGAAAGACCCCATTGCTCAAAGCCTGCCCAGTGCGGACAAGCTCAATTAAGTGCAGAAATGTTCGGTGAAAACAAATACCTTTGACTTTACTTCTTGTTAGGTCAACTATGCCGGATGGTTGTTGTGCATTCGGCTCATGAGTGTGAGAGCATGTTGTGTCTGCGGTGTGGTTGGAGGTTATGTTATGTGCATAGTATGACCAACAAAAAAGCGTCCACTTCCAGGGCCCTCCATTCATACTAAGGATGGATTGTTTATGGGTTAATGACCTGAGATAATGGAATTTCCTCTGTGTGCTCGGGATTTATGTTCCCAGCGTAATTTTGACCGTTGGGAGAAATTGGAAAAATAAATATAATAAACGACAGAATCGCTCTCTTCCTTGTATTTCTTCTCGGAGCTCTTCCTTCAATCACCGAGCGCTGACAGTCCGACAGGTCATATCTGAACATCAAAAATGAGGTGGCAGGCAGAGGTGAGGGATTAAATCTCTGTGTCGATTCATCACATCTCTCCTGCACACTGCTGATGCGAGACACCATCACTGGAAAATAAGCCTCTGCGGCCTTCTCTGCAGGAATATGCATTATCTGCAGCGGTTAGGCTTGCTGTCGCTCCTCGGCTTGATAAATAAAAGTGATTTGTGAAGAGGCCTTTCCATGCTAGTGTTTCTTGTAACGCAGAAAATGTTCGCTCTCACCAGGCACAAGCCGCAGATAATCATCTCCTGCCCTCGGCATTGTCTTCCTCCCATTCCACTGAGACGACGCGCATCTCTGCTCATCCCAGGCTGTTATCTTCACTGCGCCTAACAACACCGTCTAATGATGGAGGGCTGGCATTTATTGGTGTGCTCCACAATGCGATGGGCTGGGGAGAGGGATGTTCCAAGGAGCTTCAGATGAGTTTGAATAAACCCTGGAAGTGCCGTGAGACTCTTCTTCACCTTTGTGAGTTTTTGGCTGATCTGGCCAGACAACTTGTGATTTACCATCGATCGGGTGAAAACGTTCTCTCTTGTCTCCTGGTACATCTGTTTTCCTTCGCTTCTCACTGTTGGGTAATGGTGGTATCAGTTCCGAAGAGAGACTTTTACTTATTTATTTCTTGCCTCAATTAATGGAGAAAAGTCCAGAGCAGAGATGTAGAGGCACTGTGGGGTATAGTATTGTTTCCACCACTGAGCTTCCTGGTGTGAGACATATGAGCAGGTGGTGGCTTAGCACACAAACACAGGGGGCATAGGCCTCTCTGTCACTGAAGTGTCAGCAGAGATTTCTGTCTGTGATTTTAAATGCTACAGAACACAGAAAAAAACCATTTGTATGAACCCTTTAAGATTATTTTTTTTATATTTGTTGTACTGCTTATGAATATGGTTTTAAAATGGAGCCCTAGACGGTACCATTTCTGGTTTGTTTGTTCAGTCCGCTTTGGAAAATGAATCATTCTGTCACAGTCTATGGATGCATATCTGTTTTAAAGATCATCGCAGATGAAGTTCATTTGACATTTAAAATCAAATTCAATTACATTGTATTGAATGTACCTTAACAGGCTATCCCTAGACATGAAACTGGGCAGAAATGTCGCCCGTACCTTTCTGGAGTACTACAGGCTGAACAACCTGCTGGACGACAACAAACCAGGAAGTCACATCAACAGGTGTGCTATTTGACTCCTCCATACATTATGCGTGAACACATTATGCGCCCTTCCCGTTTGCATATGACAATGAATCACAATCAAGTTCTTACTCTTCTCCTCCAACAGCCTGAATGTATTGCCAAGTGGTCGCCATGGGAACAATAATAGCAATGGAAGGAACCAAGACGGAGAAAGGAAGATACACGGAGTGAAGGGAGACTGTTAAACTCAAGGCTTTAGTATGTAGTTCCACGAACCAGCCAATCAGTGCAGAATAAATGTGCTTCTTTTATAGATGGCTTGCACAAAGAAAATGGACAATTGGCCATCTTCAAGGCAATAAGGCATACAGACAAAATGACTTATACTCCACATAATAGCCTAGTTATGGAACTCTGAAAAGAAATGCAGAACTCATGATTTATAGTGCATGTAATTTCTTGCTTGCACTACCAACTGCTAACAGGATCATTGTACAAGAGACAGGGGGACAGATATGCCCAAATATTAAGTTTTTAATTTTTTATTTTTGGTTGCTGTGGTGGCCTTTACATCTAAGCAGTGATGAAGAACACAGTGTGCTTTAACTAAGCGTCTTGCCTTTAATCTGCTTCAAATGTATCTGACTTGTATGCACTTATTTTTACCTGTTAAATGCATGACTATTGTTGTTATTCCTTTGTATTTATATTTTTTGTGTGTTCTGTTACAGTATTTCATGTTTAAATTAGAAACATTTCATGCACTGGAAGATTATTTTTGGACGGTTAGGTTGCTTGAGACTTCATTTTGTTTGCTGCAGAAAATAAACACCTTTTTGAAACATGAAACACAGTTAAATGATCTGTGAATTTGTCAGTAGAATGTAGAACAATTATCATCACCAGTATCTTTGAGAAGAAGTAATGCCCATGATGTGCCCTGTGTTCATACCATTCCAATGATAATTTCATTCCATTCTACCACAGCAATTCATCACATTTATGTTATGCCGTAAAATTGAATTGTAAGGGATACAAATGCATATAGACTTATGCACAAACAAAAATACCTTATGACTCAACGGCTAAAACATCAGACACACATCTTGATCACACTACTTCAGAAGACTTGCTAGCGCATGCATAAAAGCATGTCACTTGCTCAACAGAAAACGTATTGGCACAATGGGCCGAGACTGAAAATGGTCCAAGCCATCAGTCAAGGCTGGCATGGAGACCAACGTATATTTTTCAGGCCAGTCATTTGGAATAAGTGAAGCAATCAGTCAGAAACGGCATAAACAAATGACTCCTGCGTTTTACATGGGAGACGAGAGGATGGAGGAAGCTAATGGGACTGAAGAAACGCATCCATCTAAAGATTATTTTACTAGATACTTATGTCAGGGATACTTTCCATCTCTTCTGTCCTCCCTCTTTTTTTTCTCCCTCACACAGACACTCACTGTCTCATGTCAGCGTGCGCGCGCGCACACACACACACACACACGCTATGTGTGATATTTTCTATCTGCCACCCTATTTCTCTCATCACCCTCCTCTCTTTCTTACACACACACTCAGGTAGCCTACTTATACAAAACAACTCTTCTTGCATCAGAAAGCCTTTCCCACCGTGCTGTCATTTTTCAACTGGTATGACGACCCATTATTCTCCTCTTCCTTGCTTCACTGGACCAGCCGCATCAGGCTAATTATATGTATGCAGCTATGTATGCCTAGAGACAGTGTAAACTGTTAATTATTTTTTCCTCAACGCTGTCATCTCTTTTGCTTCCATTTTCTATTAGTTATGCATCGGCCCCCCACAAGCTACAGGAAAACCATCATATTTCCCCACCAGGTTCCTTCATTTCACTACAAAATTCTATTTCAGAGCCTCCCATGTAGTTATACATATCAGGACGTAAACATTTCTCATCTCAGCATGTAGGACCTTAAAGGAGAGTGCGATTAGTACATAGCCTACTGTGATCGAACTCGCATTTGTGTGTAGTTTTTTGGCTTTCTCTGTTTACAAATACAGCACACATTCAGACACATTCCCTCACACCAGGAGCTCAGAGGTGGTCACATGGGATGTGTTAGCGTGTGCTGCAACTATGGCAACGAAGTTTGAAACGTGGATGGGTGGAGTGACTCCACCTAAAGTAACAAACATTTAGCATTCAAGATGCCTAAAAAAAGATTGAGATGTACAGTAGAACTCCAGATTCAAGCTGTAAGTGAAATGCTATCTTTGCGGAACTTCTGATGGTTAATCTTGTTTGCACGGTTGTTTTGTTATCCAACTTTAGCTGGTAGCTAGGGATTTAACGTTAAAATCTACAGATAGAATAGCGGATGTGCGCTAATGTTTTCGAGAGTTAACATGTAGCCCCAGCTCAATTATATTTAACCTATGGTTTAATTTTGTATTAATCAATGCTTAATTAGTAATTTGTGCTTATTGTGCTAACGTAATTATCTAGGATACTTACCCACCATATCTAACTTTATAGCATAGTTAGCTATCACTAGCTAGCTTGCTAATAATGTTTTAGCATCTAACGTTTGTTAACAACATGTATAACATCAGTTCGCACAACTGACTTCGGAAACTGGGTGCTCTTTCAGTTGTGTCAAGTTTGTTTACTATTTATTTGCAGCCTGTAGGTTAACATGGAATTGAGTTTCATGAAACAGTTTATGGTCGAGGCTACATAACAACAGGTTGCTCCTGTGCCATTGGACATGCACACTGAAATGGCTTTTATTGTAATTTCAGTTTCCATTCTCTTCTCCACACGGTGAACTAAATACTGAATATTCGTGCAAATTAATAGTTATCTAGCGATTGGTCTTTCGGCTCAGGCATTAGACCCATACACCGTTGACATTAAAATGTCTCATGGCAGTTATTTACCGTCAAAAGTCCCTTAAACAGATATGCTGACGATTACAGCTGTTGCCTAATGTTTGTGCCACAGCTCGGCATTAGACTGCTTTGTTTTTCTTTTCCCCAGATCACTTGCCCAGGGGTGATGTTGCCCTCTCAGCAAGACATTTACCTCAGTGTCCGCATCATGGACCAGTTTCAGAAGACGCACTGTGTACCTGCCGTCTTTCCTCTATTGTTCCACAAAAACATGGTATTTACAAAGGTATGTCCTCTTCACAGAAACTAAAGGCCTACCCCTCCACTACCAGGATGGATGCATTCAGAAATGTACCCAGTCCTGCTGTAATTCCAATAGCTTTACTCATGTGTTTCTCCTCTGTCCCCTCGCTAGTCTTTTTCCCATGTAGTTGACCCCAGTGCCATTGCTGACCTCCTAGAGTGTAAGTAATCTCCAATGGTCTTATATGGATCCTGATTAAGATCAACTCCATTTTCTTACAATGCTCACTTTTTCTTTTTCCCCCTGTAGGTGATGCGACATTCTTTGAGCTAATTCAGCTGGTACCACCAGGTCTTTTGTTCTTCTACCTCTTCTTAAAATATTCTGTATTGTACAACATTTACAGTGTACATTGTGGGGATTTTATGTTCGGAACACTGCACAACTATTCTTAGACTGATGTGAAGCCCTTCTGATGCTGCCAGGTGATGTAACTGTGATTTTATTTGTCTGCAGAGGGGGAAATCTTGGCTACCCTTGAGGAAAACACCCGTGACTTCCTCTACCCAGGGCCTTCTGTGTTTCCTAAAGCCCGCTGTCCACAGAGAGAGCTTCTGATGAAGAAATCCATCACCTTTCCCGTGGGTCTTTGTCTAAGTCAGGCCTGGTCATATCTGTGGTTCATCTTAAAAGCTTACCCTGTTTTGTGATACGCTTCCTGAAGGACACAGACTGTTTTGGCAAATCGATCCACTGGACATGTTATTTGCTCTTTCCGTCTTGTTTTATTTATTTATTGTTTTTTCTCTTTCTGAGCATGTCTCCCCCTGCCTCCCACAGGGAATCTCTCCCAAAGTGGAGTTCACCACCACCACCACCATAGAAGAATGTGAGGTGAGAGATAGGCGGCCTGCTGTATCCTCGGTAAGTCAGACCTCTCTTTGTCCGCCCTATCTATATGCTGTCTGCTCTCTGACCAGGTGTTATCCGTAGCAAAGGTGTGATAACCAGATGTAGAGATTTGTGCTGCACACTACTTTGATATGTCACAAGGAAGAAGCAGTGCTTGGAAGTGTTCAGATGTGTTCCTAGAAGCTGCTTGTTCAGGGGTCACTGTCATTTCTGCAGCAGGTTAAAAAAAAAAAAAAAACATATCCAGAAGCTGGCTATGCACATTATACATCATAATGAATTCACAACTGCAGTCATTCCTTTAGCAGATGCATTTATCTAGTGTAACTGACGGTATAGTTAGAATAGTATAGAATACATTTAATCGCTGTGTGTTCTTCCTGGGAACGGGTACACATATATTACATAAAATATTGCATTCAATGTTTTTTTTCTCTCTCTCATGGAAAGTAGACAAAAAAAGAATGGGTTTGCTGATAACAAAACCATCTCTGTCAAAGTGACCATAGGGAACCAACAAAGAATTTGTTTCATGTCTTCCAAAGAATAGATCTGTCAGTCAGTGTAATGACCTTCTACATTGTGTCCCTTTCTATGACATAGGCGTCCCAGTGGTGTAAAGACATGCGTTCCAATTTTACAGCACCAGATTATCTCTTGATATGTAGCATCAGCAGTGAGCTTTCCTGCTTTTGTTTGATCTGTGCAGAGGAGCCATCTGTTTACATAAGAGAGACACATTGTTTTTGTCAGATGTCTTTCTAATTCAGCTGCCATTGTGAACATCTGAGATCTGTACAATTCCCCTCCTACTTTTCAAACAAAATAGCTCTGACTTGGAGAATAGATCAGACCATTTGTTCAGTGAATGCCGCTCTCGGTTTTGTGGGAATAATTTCTTGCCTGATGCCTCAGTTGTTCCTAAAGGAAACATGACGAGCAGCATGACAGCCAGTTATGCTGCCATTTTCTGGGGAATTTAAAAGCCCCCTGAACAGGCCTGAGAGGACCGTGTCATTGCTCCAAACTGTGGGCTCGTTCGGTTTGGTGAAATGGAGATGCATTGTCCTGGTTGTGTTGTCAGGACCATTTGTTTTAATGGAGATTGTTGGGCAAACTGCCTGTCTTGACAGGAAGACTGTGCAACAAGATGTGAATCACTCGAGGACGAGACGAGGCTTTCTGTTCGTAGCTTCAGACGGTCACAGACAGAGGCGGTCGAATTGGACCGACAAACCTTTGAGTATTGCCAAGACTGATCCACTTTGACTAGCCTAGCAGCTATTTTGAATTATGTATGTTTCCACTGTGTGTGTGTGTGTGTGTGTGTGTGTGTGTGTGAGATAGAGAGAGAGAAATAGAATTTTGTTGTTAGGTTGTTATTCTTGAGGTTGAGTTTAGTAGCTATACTTGAGACCGCTAATGATGAACATAAATTCTTGTGTCAGGACATATCTTTGTCGTGTTGCTTCTAGGCCTGTATCTCATGCCAGCCAAGTGACAATCTCCCGCATCCATTGCCTTTGAAACCTATGAGAACTAGATCATTGAAATGCTTTGCATGGACACCTTGCCAAATTGAAGATTGAAAAGTAATTGTCCTGACATTTAGCAATTCTGCAAATTCATAAGTTAAGATACTGAAACACTCTTATGTCAATGATTCACGTCTTCTCTGGTTAGCTGGACATCGAGAAGTAAACAAATTCCATCAGGTTTGTCGCTTTGAAAGAACATCCACTCTCCCCTAAGATGGCGTCCACTGCCATTCTCACTCACTTTCTCTTCCCCTTATATGCAGTTTTCTCATTTTGCCGTCTGGTCTGGTCTCACTGTTGTCTGCACCGATTCTGTCACTATTTATGTGCATGTCCCTCTTTGTAAAGTCTTCTGGTTTGGACTTGACACTGCGCACTTTGTAAATGGGCTGTCGGCGTGATTTGCATGCATTTGAGCGGCTGGTGTTTCTGGTTTAATAAGCTACTTGTAGCGCAGGCTTTGTTCTCTCAAGGACAGGCTGCTTTATCACCAGTCACCAATACCACCAGACCTACTAATCACATCAGACAAGCGCGACTCATGGTTGGAAAAGGCTCCTTTGTGTTCCGACTAAAAGAAAGAGAGGGAGTAGGAAGGAGAAATGGGGGGGATGGAGAAGAAGAATAAAAGAGGAGGAGCATATAAAAGAGAAACCCTCCTTAGTTTAATTTAATTTAAACAGTTCCCTTCAAATAACATTCACCATCAGGATTTATCTATTCCGCTCTTCAAAATGAGTTAATATGCCAGGCTGTTCCAATTAGCATTTAAATGATCTTTGTTTTTACATCCATGTAATGTCATTACTGTATTAGTCTGAAACTGGCCATCAAATGCAATTAACATTTTTAAAAACGTATTTATCCCGGCAGTGCCCGCAGGAGCACTGTTATTGCGATGCACAATCATGTTAGCACATATTAGAGTTATTGAAGCCATTTTGCTGCATAGAGGAGATGGGGACCTCTTGTCTTCATGCTGTGTTTGTGTTTGTTTCAGGCAGGATTTGTTTCTGTACTTTTCATTTTTAATTTCAGCTTTTATTAAATGTGATATACAATTAAGAGATAGGGCTGTAACACTGTATGAGCAGTTATAAAATAACATGCATCAAAATAGAATGCAACAAGAGCTTGTTGCTCTCAGATAGCAACAGAACAGGAAGGCGTCTGGCCTCATATCTAGCAGCTGCCTTGTGTTGAATTTTATGCTCTAACTTGTCGGATTCCCGCGTGTGTTTTAGAATTCCAGCAAGTCCCCCGTTCAATCTGCCAGCGTCAGTCGGAGCCCTGACACCGCGGTGAGGAAAGGGCCAGGCAGCGCGGCGACGGCGGCGGCGGCATCCAGCGGGTATGACAGACCCACTGTCGCCTCCCTGACCCGCGCGCCCTCGCCCTACACCCACCGGAGGATGTGCCAGCTGTCGGAGGATGCCAGGCAGCGCCTCGGCCACCTCCAGCTGGGGCCTCACGCCTTCAGGAAGGAGACGCGCAGACAGCCCCCCTTTGTGGTGAGTCAGTCGGAACCACAGGTGGCCAACTTCAGCTCTCAGTAATCTTCATTTATTCCTACCAGGCTCCTGTGTGTTGGATGTCACGTGTTTGTGAATTTTGTCATCTTAAACGAAATAGTCCAATTTTAAATCAGATTAGCGTGCTTCAAAAGCATTTTTAATGAAGTATTTACTACATGCCTGCATAGGTTTAAGAACATTATTTGCTTTTCATGTGTTTTGAAGGATTATGTGTGGATGAAGATATATTTCTCCCTTAAAGTGCCTCGCCTGGTGGGCAATGTGGATCATCCCCCGTCGAGGCTCTTAGCTGCTTTAAAGTCAGCGGTCTTGTTTCTGTCGGAGTGTTCAATAAAATAACATCAAGTCCCGTGGTGTAAATATCAAAGCTGTCATGTCATGAAAGGCAAGACGTGGGCTTGCCTGTGGTATCACCATGGCATTTCCTTGTATGTTCGCCCTTTCAGAAACACGAGCCGTGGTTTGCTTTTTTTCTCTCAAGTAAATCCGGAGGCTACAATTAACCTGGGTAATTAAGAGTCAAACCATGATTAACAAATAGTTTCCCACAGAGGAAGATTAGCTCTCCGAATGCATTAACGGTGTTTGTTTAAAGTCAGCATACTTACTTATGCAAAAGCAAATAGCTTGTTTCATTAGCGAGTGTGATAATATTGCTGTTTAATTGAAGTGGCTCTGGTTTAATTGAAGTTGGGTGGAAGTCCAGCCGCCTCACCTGAGTGGGGTTCCGCTAGGAGCCATAGATGTGACCAAACCCAACCTTTCACAGTTTAACCTCCTCAAAGCAATTAACATGGGGTGAGAGGGAGAGGAGGCAATAAGAGCCAAATCTGAAGGAGGTAAACGGCTGCTCCGCTTGTCGAGCTAACCGAAAAAGGAATTATTTATCTTTTGAGGCGAGGGTGCTGATTGTCTTGATGTTTGCAGGTTCCCCGCAGTCTGAGTACCTCAGTGCTTGAGACCTCGTACTGGTCGTCGTCGTCTCTTTCCTCGACCAGCTGGAGGTCTGTCCTCAATGAATCAACTCACTCTGCTGCAGGTAGGCTTGACTTGTAAACAAAAAACATTGTAAGAAAGTGCTAGCCACAAAAACACAACCACGAGAAGAGTTTTTTTTTTTTTTTTGCCCCAAAGAAAATGAAGAGACTTCTTCCTGCTCATGGCCATTAGGTTTCTAAGGTAACTTTACGGCTCTGATTATTTTGGGATCTGTTTTTCTCCTCAGATGCTTCACACCTTTCCAGCAGAAGGTCAACTGCAGCTAAAGTACGTCATCACTAGTAACACACTCACACACAACCTTGAAACAGAGTTAAGTCAACCAATGAAGGACAATTTGTATTATATTTAAGTGTGTGCATTTATGATGTAACGTCGTTTTTCTACATCTAGAATTAGAGTTTCTAAACCATTCTGTTCTGTCTGCAGGGGAGGATGTGTTCCCTCAAAGCCAGCCCTTCCCCAGTGGAGACTACCAGGCAGAGACCCAGCAGCAGTCCTGTCCGAAGGAGGCCTCCGGCCGCCCACTCCACCCCAATACTGACCAGCAGCAGCAGCAAGGCCACACAGAGCCCGGTGCTCAACCGCTCCTCGCTGAAGGAGAGGTACGAACCCAGCACATGCTAGCTCGCTCAGACAGATAAGGGTAGTCATTTTCATTGGGGGAGCGCGGTGGAGGAGCGATGTAGAGGTGGGGCGGATGGTGAGGTCTCCCTGCCTAGAAATCTTATTACAGTTAAAGAGCACACCAGCTCACACCACTCACAAGACACTAAATTCAGCAAACATACCCAAGGGGGAAAAAGTTAGTTTTTTTATTTCAGGGGCAAATGTTTTTTATTTGCTGTGCTTTGCCACCTCTGCAAAAGGCCTTTGCTTGGATTTGTTTGTGCAGTGTGAGGTCTGTTTACGCCTCTGAAGGCATTATTGATCATACAGATTGATCCCCTCGTGGAATGCTGGGCCATACTAATCCTTCTGTATGCTATGTGTTCCATGTCCGATGGTCAGAGTGAAATAATATTAGCTGCGTCTGTAACTCTGCTTTTAATAGCCTGGTAAGAGAAATAGATTTCTCATTTGAATCTGTGCAGAATGTGTCATCCTTGGAACAGAACTATTTATATTTGCGGCATCGACAGACCAAGCAGGGCCCCGTACAGATTTTCCCCTCAGAAATCCCATTTATGCGATATTGACAAAATATGGATCTCCGGAGAGGAGCAGCCAAATGAAACAAGACGCCGGCCTCCAAATCCTCAGGATGATTACCAGTGACAGTGGAGATGAATTTACTCGCTCCCCTTCAAATTACAGGATCTGATGTCTTGTCATGTTTGTTCATTACTTAAAAGAACGTGGGGGAAAATCCCAGGGAAAACAAGAGGGAAATGGTATTGATTATGTTCCAGCGAGATTGAACGCGTTTGACCCTGACACGCAATGTAATAAATTCTGAGAGACCTCTGTCATTGATCTGAGCAGCTGTGAGCTGAACTGGCAGACGTTTGTTTATTTGTCCCCGCACCTTGACTTTTTTTTCCTCTCCCTCTCCCTCTCTCTTTGAAGCTCAGGAATGAACATTAAAATCAATAGACAATTTTAAACTGTGGGGTAAATAGTGGGAAATGTGAGGGGCCTCTTCTGCCGATTGAAAGCATGACAGCAGTCAGGGGGCAGGAGATTACTGCTGCCTGCGCAGATTCGGACAATCAGGAGGGAGGCACGCTCTCGCTCAGGGGAAGTGTTTGACGGAAGGCCCAGAGGAAGGGGCTGGATGCCAAGTCTTGTGTCCTGCAGACAAAGTCCAGTGGCTCGTGCACCGGGCGCCTGGCCCTCGGCTGTGGTGTGAAGCACCTCTAATGCCAGCTGGGCCAAAAGACTGAGGAAGCTGGTGCATGTGACCCTTAATCCAAAAAAGGAGTTCTTTTTTTAGTTTTTTTGTTATTTGAATTCTCTCTTTAGAGAAAGACCTCAATGTAGGTTTGTTGTCTCACAAAAATATTCAGTATGTATGCAAAGATCATCATTAGTAACGTGTAAAAGACAGGTGCTCAATGTGACAGCATAGACCTGAAGCAGGTCCCAGCCAATCAACTGTGAGCATACTTACCAAGATGGCAACTGCCTTTTTGAAGACTTACTATTTGTGCGGTTATGTGTACAATGTGATCTCATGTAGCGTTTTCAGTCTTGGGTAGCTGTCTTCTCATTTCCTTCAAACACTGTGGCATAGTTGGTAACACAGCACAGACTAGTGGACAAACTAGTGGACATGATGCGTGTGTTTTCCTCACACTGCTCCAGTCCTTATTAACAAATGTTGCAGATGTTGTGTAACCATCATTTTAGATCCATGTTTGTGAGTGTTCTAATTGAAGGCATGATGTGTGTTTGTTACTGTGTGCTAATGCAGTTGTTTTTTTCTTCCCAGGTTTAAGAATGACGAGTCGAGTCCGTGTCGCTGGGAAGTGATTCACAAACGGGTGGAGAAGATCCTCAGGAGTGGAACCGCACGCTGCCAGCTCACCTTCGTGAGTAGCTGTCGTTTGACATTTCCACCCCGGGCAGGGCAATGCAAAAATATTGCACACTAATCAATAAACCAGACAAGACCTCGGAGATGAGAATCTCAGTTTGAGAAGTTCATTTTCATTAGGAGACGAGGGCTCGAGGAGCTGCAGCAGTGGTGTTGCATAGGCCTCCTCTGCATCATCGCTCTGTGTGTGTGTGTGTGTGTCTGAGCGTCTCCTGTCCCTTCATTTTAAATCCACTGTCAAGTAAAAGGGGATTGAGAGCTGGCAGGTGTTACACAAAAAAAAAATAAAACAGCATCACCTTGGATCCTGTTCTGCTTGAGTAACCTAATGGTGATGAGGGAAAGGGTGAAAACAAAACAAAGCCCCCCAAAAACCTCACTAATTACTCCAAAGCTGCAGCAATCCGGGGGGGGGGGGGGCAGGCAGGCAGGCAGGCAGGCAGGCCTCTTTCGGGGAGAGGGAGGGGTGGTGGAGTGGGGATTGCTGTCAGGGAGCTGCTGTTATAAGCTCATCTTCGCTCACACAAAAGCTAGAGAAAAAGGTGCCATTGAGACTCAGCTGGGCGCCAGGCTCTTGGTGGTTGAAACCCCAGCTTAAGGATACAAAAAATGTGTAATCCACTCTTCACAGGGAAGGGGATTTGTTTAAAGACTATTTATCAACCAGTAGCATACATGTCTCATAATTAATTACAAATCGTTATCGTAATATTCTTTTCTATACATGCAATATTCAACTTGTTAAGTAACTTTGCATATTTTCCTTTTATGCCTATAAAAGGTCCTAATTGGTCAAATAAAATACTGTTCTAATGGTTTTGTACAATATTAAGATGGTTCCACTAAGTTATAGCCAACTCTGATTTGATTTGTGACAATCATATTAATCCTCCGTCTGCCTGTGGGAACACGTTTGTCAGGACGAGGATGAGGATGAACACGTTGACGAAGGCTGCCATGAGCCAGCACTCTCCTGTGACAGACAGCGTCTTCGGGACAGGTCTGCAGTCTGTGCTCCCTCCACATGGGTCCAAACCCAGCCAGGGGCCCACCACAGCACAGACACCACCTCACAGAAACAACCTTACATAAGAACCCATGACTAATAACCTTCCAGAACACTTGTGTCCTTTGAAAAGGAAGTGTGAGACTGAAGTCAGCGTCCCACTCGTACAGTACATTTGTGAGGCTTTAGCACCCCCCGATGGCCACAAACTATTAAGATTCATTACAGTTTAGTAGTTCTTTTTGATTTTGTGAGATGTATCTGGACATCGCCCAACCTAATCATAATGATTATGGATTAATCACATTTAAATGTTGCCAATGAATGTGCTTAGGAATTAAGGAGGTAAAGTGCTTAACTTGCCTCCATCTGTCTTGCAGCCCTGTATCAGCACATGAAACATCTGTTCACTTGGATAACGGACATTACTGGAGCTCAAGAGCGGCAGCCTACACCGGCAAACCCCACAGAGCGGTGTTTGAGGAAAGCTTGGGCCGAATCTACAAGAACCTCTACAGAAATATGTCAAGCACTAGCTGAAGAGACTCCTCATCACTCTGCATTATCAGTATCACTGAGGGTTGCACAGACACAACTAGACAAGCACTTACTACCAGTTTTGACATAGATATTCATAATGCATTAGTCCTACTGGGGATGCAAGCTAAAGTGAAAGGGATTATGACAGTAACATGGCATATACATTGGGGTGCTGGGTTCACCCTTAATGGCTTTATGAAAAATTAAAACAAATCATGGATCTTATTGTAGTGAATTTATTGTGACTTAAAAAGGTATATTTTGTTTAACAAGTGTTTTTTCTCCCCACTGGATCATGTATTTTTTTTTTGCACATCCCGATAGAACAGTATTGATAAAGATGACATGATCACTACTATTCTCCTGATGCTTGAAAACTAAAATATTTACAAATTGATTTTGTAAACAGTGTAACAATAAAAATCCATTGAGAAACTCATGTGGTCTATGTATTTACATCTTATTTTCTTGCAATTTAAAAAAGAAACTCATAGTGAAATCATTCATACCAAACCATTCTATAATGACCACACAAATGTACACGTATACTTTCCGTGGTTTTATTCCCTACTTTTTTGACTTGAATTTCTTTTTTCCGTGTTTCTTGCCAGCCAGTAGAGCAGCCTTTTCAGTCATGATCTCTTGGTATTTCCTCTTGTTGTAGCTGTGAAAACAGAATAATTAAAATGGTGTTAGCAAGCACAATAAGGACCAAGTGAATTTCAACTTCATTTTTCTCCTCAGTTTGTGGTTCTCTTTAGGTTTGTGTGAGCGCTTATCAGAACAGAGCCTACTAAAGCTGCTGTAACTAAACCTGCCCAGTATTGCACAGGGTCATCAGTAGCGTACCTTCGGAACTGAGCATCTGCTAGTAGTTCCTCAACAATGGTCTTCTTCCTCTGCTTCTTGGGAATGCGGGAATGATAGAAGTCTATAGGACTGTCAACCACTGTGCCAACCTGTGGGAGAGACGTGAGTTTACATGAGCTTACTGAAAATGGCACTTACTGATGATCTCACAAATGAGTTACACTTCACATAAAAATAACAGAGCTAATTAAACACTCGTTTTAACCAATCACAGACAAGGCTTAGTATTGCTTTCAATCAGTGAAGTTATAGTATTTGCAAGATGCTTGTATTTTGTTTTGATCCTTACTGACCAGACACACTAACCTAATGAGACACAACATCAAAACCTGTTACGGTCACCAAATTAAGAGTGATTTGATTGAAAAGCCATCCTACCTGCAGATATTTGGAAAAGCCCTCTCTGTCGTTCTTCTTGTAGAAGCGCTTTGGGTCCATAGCGGAACGCATTTGGATGGCTTTCAGGTCGTTCTTCAGCTCCTCTGTCATTTCTGGGGCTTTCATGTTGAACCAGCCGTCACCAGTGGTCTTCGCACGTTCCTCCTGAGCATGGAAGCACAGAGCATAATCACAAACCAATCAAATAACAAGGATACCGCAGCATCCTAGACACAGAGCAAGACTCTTAAGTGCTCTTACTGTCCAGAGTGAGAATTCATTATTGAGAACTGGGGATAGAGGTGGACATTTCTATTATTTATTTAAAATGCCATTTTTGTTGTTGTTTTGACCAGCAAACAAAAAACACATTTGATGAAGTCACTGTATTCCTCTCTGTACGTCTTTCTTTAGGCTAATCTACTTAACAAACATTCTGACGTTTACGATTGAATATAACAAAAGCCAATGTATGAATAAAACAGCAGCAAAGCGCTAACAACAAAGTCCTGGGTTTGGTTCCCTGAGATCAAACACGCCTTCAAAATATGCCTGTACTGTATGCAACTTTCAACATTCTGCAAGATCCTATTTTATCCAGCCGATTGCATTTAACAGCAGGTGAAGGTTGTGTTGCGTGTGGAAATATTGATCACACTTACCCTACGCTTCAGTTTCGAAGCATTGAGAGATTCTTTATATGGTGGTATGGAGTCTTTCTTCTCAAAATCGGGGCCGACAACACTCTTCTTCATCAGCTGAAGGGAATCAGAAGCAATTTAGTACGCTGAGAAGTTGAGGTGTGTGGGTCCTGACTCAACAACAGTATTCTTGGAGAAAAAAAACTATTCCATCTTCTAAACAACTTCTTGTAAACAACAGACTCATCAAAGCCATAAATCATTATCAAAATCAATTAACCTCATCTAGGTGCTTCTGGTCTTTCAGCTTTTTTAGGCCACTGGAGACTTTCTTTGATTTGCTGCCATCGAAATTGATGTATAAACCCCCGAGCTCCTTCACTTTCAGGCCCGGATCAATACTGCAGGATAACTCTTTCCTATGAGAGATTGTCAAACAGAGAAAGTGGGAGGATTTAGGGGGAAATCTTTGAATCTTTGAGACAGTCTGCAAGTGAGTAAAAGAAAGGGAACATTTCATCAAAGCAAAGGCATATCGAAAAAACAATCTGGGATAATAGACAAAAAAAATAAAGACTTACGAGGCTGGGTCCCTGCTTGTGAACAGGACTTTGGTATCTTCGTCCTCTTCCTCATCCTCCTCATCGACAAACTCTTCCATCGCCACATCTTCCTCCTGCTCCTCCTCCTTAGCGTAGTACTTCTGAGAGGACTGAAGCCCTGGCTGTGTGTCTATGACAAACAGTCCGTCACTGGGGAGAAGCCGGGCCTTAGCTTTGGGCTTCGTCCTGGCTGTGAGGGCTGCTTCCGAGCCGCTGGCTTCGTCGTCCTCGCTTTCAGAGGCCTCTTGAGCCGCCACGGGCTCCTCGTTGTCCTCCTCTTCATCATCATCATCACTGCTGTCAAGCAAGCTTACAGCGGCAAGTGTCTGAGACGGCCCACTTCCTGATGGCTGAACGCCATCTTGGGCCGACACCTCGATGTCTAAGCGGGAGGAAGTATCTGCAAGACTTTCACTGACCTCTGTGTGATCCACAGTTTTGTCACCTGGGACATCAAATTCTGTGGCAATATGGGGTTTGGCATTTTCTTCTGCAACTTCCTCTGTTATATGTACTACCTCTGCCGTGCTATTACCCAACTCTGCCATGGATGGCTCATGTACAGTCACTTTGGCAGTCTGGTCACTACAGGCATCTGTAGCAGTTAGGAGTTGGTCATTTCCTTCAGTAACTCCCTCAAGAGTGTCTTCTTCAGCCATTTCAGATACGGTTACTGTTACACTGTCAGCACATGGGGTTGTCAGAGTGCCAACACTGCCCAGGCCAGATTCAATATTTTCACCAGCTTCTTCAGACACCGTCACGCTGCCTTTTGAGGCTTCTTTTTCTGAATGTTCATCTTCAATAGAATTGATCTCCTCTGCCCTCTCTGTGTCTGGACACACTGATTCTGTTACTACCACTGATGGGCTGACTGTGTGAGTGTCCTCCTTGGCAGCAAGCTCTGCTGGGTCAACCACAGTGACTCCCCTGCCGACAGAGTCTTCCTCCTCTTCCATTGCGATTAGAGTTTGGTCTTCCTCACTCACCTCTGTTAGGAGAGAGGCCTCTCTCTCTTCACCAGTCACTATGACTGTGGCCTCGTGCCCTTCCCCTGTTTCCATGGCATCTGAGACAGGAGCATCCCTTTCCCCTTGGTTTGGTGCCTGATCATCAGTCGGCAGCGGGGGAGACACCAGTGTGACGCCACTACAAAGGGACCTGGTAAGAGGCGCCACGCGGACGCTGCTAACTAGGAGACAGGCCTCTTCCTCCTCACCAGTCACTATGACTGTGGCCTCGTGCCCTTTTACCTCTATCTCTTCCCCTGTTTCCATGGCATCTGAGACAGGAGCATCCCTTTCCCCTTGGTTTGGTGCCTGATCATCAGTCGGCAGCGGGGGAGACACCAGTGTGACGTCACTATGAAGAGGCGCCACGCGGACGCTGCTAACTAGGAGACAGGCCTCTTCCTCCTCACCAGTCACTATGACTGTGGCCTCGTGCCCTTCTACCTCCATCTCTTCCCCTGTTTCCATGGCATCTGAGACAGGAGCATCCCCATCCCCTTGGTTCGGTGCCAGATCCTTGGTCAGCAGCGGGGAAGTCACCCGTGCGGCGACAATATGAAGGGACCTGGTTACCAGCACACCGCGGGTACTGCTAGCCGACCCCGTGCGACTGCTGCATGGGGTGCTCCTCGCCAACAGAGAGCAGGGACTCCCCAGAGGACTGTACCCAGTTAGGTCAGATTCAGAGTCTGACGTGCCTCTTGTATCTTTGGTTCTACCGCGAGTGGTTCTCCTTGTGCTGGGCCTAGACTCATTGTCCTCAGAGACATGGGAGCGGGCTTCACTAGAGGGAGCGGCTTTGGCTCTGCGTGCGGGCGTTCTTCTCGACACAGAGGAGGAGGACACGTCTCCACTATCCTCGAAATCTATAGGCACAGGCAGCACAGGCTTCGGCCTCCTGCCCCTGGTGCTTTTGCGAACCGTGGACTTGCATTGATCATAGGAGTCTTGCTCTGAGTGTTCGGTGTCTTCAGTATGGGAGGCAGCGGTCTTCCTCTGGCTCCTGGTCAGCACGCGGGCATCTCCACGTTTGCTCCGAGACGTCACAGAGCTGCAGGACTCCGCCTCAGAGGGCTCCTCGTCAGCTGCCACGGAACCAACGAGAACCTTTTTCTTTTGACTTCGGGTGAATCTGCCAGGTGTGGCGGACACGGAGGACGTGTAGGACTCCGCTTCAGACACCCCCTCTGTGCCGCTTGTGGGCTTTCTCAGAGTCGCAGGACGCCCCCTCTTCCTGGTCGACCTGGTGCTTGGTGTTTGAGCACCCGACACCACCGAGCAGCACGACTCAGAGTCTGACACATCTGCATCGTGGATGTCCTCAGATTGGTTTTCAACACATGCAGTAGCTTCCTCAGTGGATTTTTCTTCTTGGGTGCTAGCAGTACTGGTTACTTCATTTTCAGCCTTCTGGGCATCACTTTTACTCGAGGAGGGAGTTTGAGCCTCCTCTAGAACAGTTACTCTCCTAGTTCTTCTAGTGGATGTAGCAGTACCCTGGGAAGATATGCATACTTTAGTAAATAAAATAGCGTTGTCATAACATTTGGACATAGAAACAGAGGGAGGAAGAGAGACCGAATGAGAAGTAGAGAAATAGAGCTAACATGAACGTGTGGTGGTTAGCACTGGAGGGCTAACAATTAAAAAAATTTGACATTAGAAGGACCCAGTGATCAACATCTGACGAGGCAGCTCTAGAGATACGGTTACTTAAGCAAACGTGAACACCGAGGATATACATCTGTTTAACACTGTTAATCTGTTTGACATATGTTTATATCTCTTAAACAGGCTACTCCTACCACATCCCACAAGCATAGCTAGCTAACGTTAGCTGTTAGCGAAAGTTTGGTAACATTAAGCTACTGCATATTTCGTAAAATACATGCAATCAGTTAGTGGTTCCGGAAGTCAATGAGCTTTGGCATCCTAGCAATACATAAAGTGGGTACATACCGATGAACTGGAAGATTCATCCTGGTTTGTTTTAGTAGGGGATTCCACCACGCGTACCCCTCTTCTGGTGGCCACCATCTTGATACAGCATGTAAAACTTCCTGTCCGCACACGTGTGCCGTCAGATAATTTCTCATTTCCGTAGGGGCGCTGTTGTTGCAACTCTCTGTTTTCAAAATGTCAGACTGAGCCAGTCGAAAGCCGAAAATATGACGGCGTATTAGGGCCATTGTAGGTTTTTACTAATTATGGAGCTGGGGTAAGAAGGTAATATTCCGAGATCCAAGTGGTACATTTATGATGAAAATCTACGACAAGAGGGAGAGCTGGAATAATAAGAATAACTTGTAAAATGACGCGATGTGGTTCCTTGACAAGAAATGAGCAATTAGCTCATTTAATGCCGTGTCTCTCAAGCAGTTATTTAAATGCAATGGATGTTATCTTGTCGATCTTGTCATTCTCTCATAGGGATTTTCTTTTTAAAGCGTCATAAGAAAATCGCAAGGTGAGTTAAGAGTTGTCTGTAACCATGGATACTAATATAGAGTCCCTCCCGTGTTGCCTGAGGCAAGTGTCAGGATGCTTTAGTAGCAACATCTTTATTTTAGTAAAGACAACAATTCGTTACAAAAGTCCGACTGATGACAAACTATTTTTTAACTCACCAAACCGTCTGCCTAGGTTTTCTTCTGGTGTTGTTTCTCACACCTCACTTTCTCCGATTTTGCGGGAAAAAATAGGGATTTTCCATAGCGATTTTTTTGGAACCAGGAAGTGTTCAATTGATAACGCTTAAAAACTACAAGCTTCCGGTCGACTCCCATATTCTATAATAACAGATCAATTCCAAGTGAATGTGCAACTCCATGATGGTATTTTTATTTACAATAGGCTAGATGATCTTTTGTAAAGGGTTACATTTCATTACAGAACGTGTTTTTGCATCATGAACAAAAGCAATAATATGAAAGATTTAATGTGTTTTATGACACCAATTAAAAACATAATATACAGAAATAATGAAAACCTTAAAATGTAATGTACAGCATATGAAATTTCCCAACCTTCACTAGACCCAAGCAGGATTTATAGGTATAATTAATAAATAGCAAGATATTATCAGACACACCTGTCAACAGAGTCGGTCTGGGGAAGAGCAGTGTTTTTTTTTTTATATAAGCTTTGAACACCCCCAGTTTTATGTGCCATCTCAAATAAGGTATTTCTGTGTTCATGGGACACATACTTCTGATTTAACCAGCTTCAACAATTTAACAAAACCACGCCCAAGCCATATGGAACTTTCCATCATTCATATTTAAAATTAATATTAAAATTTGTTGCATTGACAGTAAACATGTTCATTCAGAGTGCAATAAGCTTCTCAAACAGTGAGGACCGCACAGCCTTTAGCCTGAAGTTGGGAGCCTTTTACATGCTATAAGCCAATTTAAAATCAAGTGCCTTTTAGAAGAAAATATAAAAACTCTGTATTCCCTCACTGTGTTGTAAAATGAATGACTTACATTGATATATAACTCATATATTATGAATAATTACACTGTAGCTATACTCTCTTTCTCTTGCTCGCTCAATGAATACATCTTCTGGGTTTCGTGCTATAAAAGGAAAGTTCAGGGGAGAAATGAAATCAGATAAAACAGAGAAACAGGCACTTACTATTGACATATCATAGAGCAGAGAGTGGCATAGATTTAAGTTGTTTAAAAATATAAATTTAAAATCATAAACAAAACAAAAATTGGTGATTTCATTGTCATCTTTTTTTTTCTGACCATAAGTTCCACGTCTGAAATGTTCACTCTTGGGGCTGGCTAAAGGTTGTTCCTCTTGGCGTGAACAAGATACCCTTTTGACTTTATGATGCCTCTGCTTTTCACGATGAGAGAGTAGCGAAGGACCCATTCCAGGCTCCAGTCTGCCACCTGCAGGTCCTGGGTGCTCTCCTGGACCGCTTCTTGAAAGGCTGTTGCTGAGATGAGCTCTGGATCATTTTAGACGTATTTTGTTAGAAATATACCCCTTTAATCGAGATAATGTACTGGCGGTAACCCTTTACTGTTAGTAATTCTAAAACTAATTCTAACTAACACACTCTTAAAAAAAAAAAGGCAGTTTGCAAAACATAAGGTTGTATTGAAGTAATGTATAGCTGAATATTTTGTATGGATGTGGACTCTAACTGGATCTGGTAAGAATTTTTGCAACAAAACCAATGATTAAGGTGTTACAATAATCCAGAGGGGGAAAATAATGTGTTTTTGTGTCTTTTTCAAAGTTTTGAGTAAAACATGTTTTATTCTGAGAACTGACGTGTCTCAAAGGAGGGTGAAAAATGAATGGTTATGGACATTAACGAGGTAAATGAATACTAGTTGAAAAAACAATGACGTAAATGAGGAGATAATGAGGTAAAACCTTTCACCTTTAGGGTCGTTGTGAGTCAGCAGCTGGATGTCAAATTCCTTTGCGAACGCCGTGAGGTCTGGAGGCATTACGCAACAGGAGGCCAGATTCACCTGATTACTGCTGGGCTTCACCTGCACAAGAATGACACACACACACACACACACACACACACACACACACACACACACACACACACACACACACACACACACACACACACACACACACACACACACGAGCCCAACAGGTTAAAGTCAAATGTATTTATAAAGCACATTTAAAAACAACTCACGTTGACCAAAGTGCTGTACAATTAGCATGTAACTGTAAACAGCATGGACAACAAGCAGTCATGCCCTTCAGTTACACTAAAATTAAGTCAAATCGTAAAAATGAGAGCTGCCATTTGTTAAAATTGGAGATACATTCTGCACAGTAAGGGCTTTTGGGAGCCAAAACGTGTATAGTAAACAGAACATCTGTCCGACCCATATTAACTTAAATCTTTTCCTATCTCTAGCTCCTTTAAGTTGCTTCACTTACAAGCTAGAGCTTGTAGAGCTTGTAACTGAGCTTACAATGTCCATGCTTTTTACAGTCATTAACCTTAGAACTTAACCATATATGACAAATCTATTGCCCTAAGTCAAGAGTATCGAGTTAAAATACTTTCTAAATTCACAAATAAATGTCACACAATTCACAAATGTATTTTGGAATTCACAAATAAATGTCAAGTAATTCACAAATATATTTGTAAGTATTATGTACTTACAGATTGACAAACATGCATTTACATGCACGTTCGTCAGTCTGTAAATAAATGTAACAGCGTTTACATTTGTGAATCGCATGACATCTATTTGTGAATCACAAATACATTTGTGATACTATTCTAATTCCATACAAGTGCACCTGTGCCCAGTTGTACAGCTGCTCCAGGATTGTCTTGTCCAGGTCGGACGTTCCGATAGCTGTGACCTTGTTGCTGCGCACCAGGCCTTCCAGTTCGGCCCAGAGAGGCTGCAGGTGCTCCAGGGTCTGGTTGTCCCCATCAGGCAGGGGTGGGGGGGCAATGATGACCGAGTCCAGTTGAGACACTCCCAGAGAGTGACAAGCTGGAGAAAAGATGATGAAAGGGAGAGGGATGTATTGCCATGTCCTTGTTACCTTGGGCCTACACTCAGGTGAAAGTTTCTGTGAGGAATCCCGAGGCTTATGGTTATTCTTACCAGCATTACATAAATGATTACAACTCAACTCACTGAAACTGGTTATGATCACAAATGATCATAGCTTCTGAGAGCCAGTTTTTGAAAATAAATGAATGCACATATAGTACACACAGAGTAAGGCCACCAAGTTCTATTTTGTCCTTTTTAAAAGCAGGAATTCCTTTTCACATTAAATTCCAATGAAATACTTGGTAGTATAAGCTGCAGGCACTCACCCATCTCCACAGCATTTCTGATGGAAGAGCAGTCACACTCGCTGAGGAAAATCTTAACTAGAGAGGCAAATCATCCATGAAGTTATCATTAACTACATACAATAACAGGAACACACACAGACAGAGGGGGAAAATATACGGGTAAAGGCCAGGCCATTAGCAGACGGTTTTATCCAAAGCAACGTACAGTCAGCTTGCAGCGTACCGGGTCTACCCGGGTCTTTAAAAGCAGTGACGCTAACCACTGCGCCACCACGCCCAGGCATGATGATTCAGACAAGAGGAAAGTGACTCAGGGCCTCCCACTGTAAAAGCAACACTTCCCACAGAGAACATAATTCATGGCAGGCTCACCAGAGACTTTCAGCTCCTCTCTTTCCTCAGCTGTTATGGCCTCTGTCTCCTCAGGTATGCTACAGTCAAGTGTCATAGGCAGCTGATTCTGCAAAAAAAACAGTGCATGTAAGACCCAAACGAGATCTATAAAGTGCTACCTTTGACACCGCTATAATCTGGACTATATCCACAAATGGCTTCAATCTGTACCCAAAGAGCCATGACTTTTGCCTTTACCCCTGTTTGTAAAGAAATGCTTTCCAAATGAGCATGTGGTTGTGGGGACAGTCTGAGTGGAATACTTCAGTAAGCTTGGAGCTTTGTGTGTGTAAGACCCCCCCTGTGTACTCTGCGAGCGTGCTGAGGCAGATTAGCTGACAGCAGCAGAACTGAGGCAGGTCTGAAGCCTCTCTGAAGCCTCTCCGACCGTGCCACAGCACCACATGTAGAACCTTTGGCAGCCAACTTTCCATGAACGATCATTATGACAGCTCTCTTTCATCTGAGGCGGGACATTGCTTGCGGTCAATCAACAGGCAGGTATTTTGTTTCCCCCCCACTGAGGCGCTGGCTGGCAGGCCAAATAATTTTATCAGGCAAAGACCCCATTAGGCTTACTTTGATATTCAATTTCATGTACTAAGCCAATGTCCAGAAAGTGATTTAAAATACAACTGTGACCTTTGCAAGCTATGCAAAAGTCAAATGCAGTGTTTATTCCTAATGAACATAATAGACCTGAAGCTCACACATCAGGATAGATTCATTTAACTTGGCAATACAATAAGGACAGCAGTGCATCAGTAAGTAACATAATAATGGCTTACCGTTTCCAGAGTTGGAGGTATGGTGGCAAACCACTTGCTTAATGTGGCCTGGATACAGTCTTGAAGCTGCAAATGAACAATGAATGATAAGCATTTGACCATTAGCAAATGCAACGAAGACTCGAACCAAACTGTCATTTACTTGTCAGTTGGAAAAGTGTGTATGAAAGTGTGGTGTGGTGTAGGCTACATGTTAGGGTCTCTATGTTGTGAAAGCGCTTGGATAGTCGTCACTGATCAATGGATAATCGATCACGTGGACTTAACATGGATAACAAATAAAGGTCGTATGATACACTTGAGGAATGGGATCGAACATAAGTGTGTCGTTAACTTTGCGTTGCAAATATAACATTAATGGATCGACAGACCAAAGGTTAAGCGGGAAATTAACACAATTATTATGCTCTAAGTGTATACCATATGAAATGCACCTAAGCGATGTCTCTGCACTTACAAAGCTGTGAAACTATTGTTAAACAAACTATTTAACTTAACTGTCTGGTTTAACTCTTCTCCTCCAACTGAGTTAGCCTCTCCAACAGCAACGAACACTGGCAAGCTACATGCTAACACTCCACCGACTTCCGGACATTTAGCAACATTCTGACCAGGCGGATAAATCATTTACAACTGTGTGTAAAAACCAAGAACATTTTTCACATACTTGTCAACATAGCCTAATTACAATTTGAGTCTGGTTTCACCTTGCTTTAGCAATTGTAACTCTAAAGCGTGATGCGAATGACGTAACCATAGGAGACTGACAACAAAATACAGAACGCGGCGGCCCTAATGTGGAGTTGTGCAGGTGGTCAAGAACATGACGCAATATTCGCGGAAAGCAAGATAAATGAAATAACTATGGCAGCAGAGGCGAGGCGGCAAGTTATCTTACCTCCTCACTGGGTGAAGACGGACATTTCTTCTTAAGCCGGCTTCGGTTCACTAAATTCCCTGTGTGTAAATGCAGACTCGTTGCATGGTTTAGTAGCACCTTGGCGTTGACGTGAGCTTCCATGTTTGCGTTATGTAGCGTATGTAGGTAGATATGCTACTCAAGGTCTTGTTCACTTCTGCCGGAATAATCTCGAACTGGCAGTGCCGTCAAGAGCTTGTTTATAAATGAGTGTAGCAGTGACTTTGCATATGCTGTTCATTCAGAGACTGAAGTGTAGGCTTGAGTAAAAGAGCACGCCTCCACTGAAACAGCCGGTCTACATAAAATCTGGCATGGATACATGGAAGGGAGAGGTTAGCGCCGACCACGCAGTCATAAGGAATGCTTGAACGAGTCATAGCCTACAGGTGAAAGAAATGTGCACTGTAATCGTGACCGTGCGATTATAGCAGAAATCATCAATCTAGATCTTGTGACTCTATATGAGAACCTTATTATATGAGCCTTGAAAACACCTGAAGCAACTGTGACATGCATTTGTTATGCTAACAGTTGCCTACCAAAATCAGTCTCCAGGATTCTAGTGATTTCGCAAATTCAAGTATTTCCCGCAATTATTGCATTTCTTATTACCGGAATATTTACCCCCTAAAAGGGCAGTGTCATGAAATTTCGGCATTATTTGCAATTTATTTGATTTAACTAAAAACCACATGTAACTAGCTACAAATACACACAGAAACACACACACGCACTGTATACCTATTGGTGGAGTAAACAATTATCTAATAACAAAGTGAAGCCTTTACAGCTACACAATAACACAAACACACTCCTACAAACAGACACGCACCAGTGACGGACCATCAGTGCCAGCTAAGTCTTCTCTGAAGGCCTGTCAATTTTCAAAATGAATAAATAATATTGAACTCATAAATAATATTTTAATTTACTGTTAATAATCTATCAGCATCAACCCGTTTTCCCGATCACTTCCTTCTCATTACATTCAAGTATGGGAATCAAGAGACAATAAAAACGCACTCATGCTCATGGAGGATTCATCATTCTTACTCAAAGCAGAGGCTAAGTCATCCAGAATGTCATTAAGGATGGAGACTGCTTCTGCCGTTTCCTTTTCTCTTGTTCTCTGCTGCTCTGTTTTCAAATTGAATTCAAAAACAGAAAGAGGTTCATTAACATCAGTACTGGACAGCATACCTAAATGCTGGAAAGTTCATCAGTATTTTACTCACTTGAGACAAAATCCAGCTTGGCTAAAATATCAGGACAGCAACTACTTCACTGTCCTTTGAAGGGACCAGCTTTTAAGATTTAGTTTAATAAGTATATGCCATAGTCAATAATTCAATGTATCTTATACCTAGTTATAATTGTTACTTTTATTTGGGACTTAAGTTAGAATGTAATCATTTCTGTTTAGAGAAGAGTTATCCTGAGGGAGTGTATTGAATGTGTCAGCAAATGGCTCAGAGACTTGTGTCTCCAAGACCTCATGAATAATGAGGGTGACGCCCTTGGTTCTGAGAGAGCATTTAAACAAGCCAGCCTTCAATGGATAAATCAGATAAGCTTAGGTGAAGTGCTGTGAGTGAGTTTGGAACTTCAAGTGTCTGTCTCAACAATGTGTGGCCACCATTGTTCAAAATTAAACCTGAATCATTGACTGACTAAAATCCAAGACTGGGTCTCCAATATGTGGTATAAAATTAAATACCATCATCTTCTCCCGTTCCTGCTCTGCTGTCAGATCTGAAATAGGGAATAATACAAGATAGTTCCTTTGAAGCAGTGCTGGAAATCGTATTCAAATATTGGGTAGTTCTGCCCTCAAATGTACTCAAAGCAATCGTCCATCCCATCTAGAACATTGTTAAATACAGTGGTGTCCTCATTCCTGTGGTCCTTGCTTGCCAGATCCGGTAATGTGGTTGATTAAAAACAATTTAAATCAATCCTGAGCAGCATAGTTCAAAACTGAAATTTGCATTCCACCATTACAGTCACTCAGGCTAGGATCCACCCCATCTAAAATATCAACTGTGGTCACCACTTCAGATCTCAAGGTAAACATGCACAGTGGTTCATTAAAATCAATACCAAACACTTGGTCAAAATCTGGAGTTTGCGCTCGGCCAGTTCTACTCACTCACAGCAGAGTCAACCTTGACTAACGTCAAGGACGGACACCACTTCCTGGTCAATCTTTTTTTCCTCTTGTTTAGTCATTCCAGCTGTTTTAACTAGTCCTGTAGCAAGTCATTTTCAGATAAATTGTCAACTCCATACTTCAGTGCTTAGATATGTATGTGGAAGGATCTGTGCTGTCATTGTACTCGCTCAAAACACATCTGGCTCAGAATTTCATTGACCTCAGCCACCATGTCAGTAATGTCATCCAGTGTGTTGTATATGGATATCTGTATGCATTTTTAGTATATTTGTCTAAAGAAAATGCGATAATATGATCCTAATATAATCTCTGCACATAGCCTTTCTGAATCAAATAGATATTCATTGCGGTTTTCATTTGTGGATTTTTTTTTACTGAAGTCTTTCTTCAATCCTTCACATTTGCTGTGACAAGAATATAGATTGTACATGTTCTGTCATGTAATAGGTGGAAAACGTTATGAATTAACGATAAATCGACAACCACTAAAGAGTAAGAACAGCAGTAAAATGTCCTTTTTTGTGCTGGCAGAAAAATAACTATAAGCAAAAACCTTAAACCAAATGTTTTATTTGTTTAAATTAGATGATTTTTTCCCTCATCCTATTGTAAAGATGGGTTTGGATATACACCTTCAAGCAACTATTCCTGGAGAAATGAACCAGAAGAAGCAGATTCCTCATTGTGGATGATATGCATGCAAATTACACTAAAATCTTTAAATAATGATACATAACATAAAGTTTCCACATTAGCAAATTTTTAGGAATTACTGAAACTATAAAATGTATTTGTACAAAGTTATATTTTGTCTAAAATATATTCAGACAATTATGGTCAGGCAAAGAAGCCCCACAGAAAGACATTGATAGTGAGAAGAATAAGGGCATTGATGTTGCAGACATTGCGCCACATAGGAATCTCCTCTATGTTGGTCAGCTTCCTCTCGAGGGCCTGCTGCTCCTCCGCACTGAGCTGGGCCTCCGCATGTCCAGACAGACCACACATCCACATGGCCGCTCTCTTCCAGCACGAGGCGGCGGCCTGCTGCTCTGGAGAGTCCCGGGTATCCTGAGATTCAGCCCTCTCTTTGGTCTCCTCAGGCAGGGTTGCCCAGGGGTCCTCTAGCTCCACACGCAGGTCTTGGCTGTGCCTCGTCCACCATGTCAGCCGTACAAGCTGCAGGGGTGAAAGGTCATTCTAAGAATCTCAAGACAAGACGAGTCAGGTTAGGCAGGTTTAGCCCCTGGACCTAAATGTGCTTAGTGGTAAACAGGAATGTGGAGCATCACACAATACTGACCCGCCGTCATATAGCCATGGAGAGAAACCAGAAACCTTGTGTTTTTTTTTGTTTTATTTTCGGTTTAGGGGCCAAATATGTCTGGTCAAGTGATACTGTTCAGTGGCAGTCCTCTACCCTAACCATTAAAAAAGTTCAAGCTTTCTTGCAACTTTCCTTCCAAAAAAGAAACACCATGTTTAGATTACCAGATAAAATATCACAAAGTCTGTTTGTTAATAAAAATACTTATGAGAACATCCCATTCCTCTCCCATTCACCATGATCTGTCTGTGTGTGTGTGTGTGTGTGTGTGTGTGTGTGTGTGTGTGTGTGTGTGTGTGTGTGAGTTCCTCACGTGCTTGTCCTCGATGGGTGGGGTGCAGAGGCTGACCACTGTGATGATAAGAGTGGTGACCCCTAGTAGGATGAGAGCAAAGTACAGGTAGTGCACATCCTTTAGCAACGCCGGCCGTGTGTCCTCCTGTCCACAAGAGGGAGTGCTGTACACAAACTCCATTACCATTCTCACGGTCCCCACAACCAGGCCTACCATGAGGCCCCAGAAGGCTCCCTGGAGGACCAATAATACACACACACACACACACACAATGAAAAATAGCTTGAATGAGTTCACTCCTGGTCAATAGCACATTGTTTTAAAAAAAAATCTTTAAGGTAAACCCTAATTTACTGTCATACTTCCTTTTAGAAACTACTCCCTGCTAAAAATGAAGGACCTTCTAAGCCACAGAAATGACCAGACATCTGGTAAGTCAATCAGTTAACAGACATCCCAAGACATCTTTCTGTCAAAAGCTGCCCTGTGTAACCCAGAGAGTCGCCACCTGCTCATTGACACGCTTCCAGAAGATGGCCAGGACGAAGAGAGCAGTGATGGGGGGGGCCAGGTAGCTGGTGATGGCCTGCACATAGTCAAAGAGCTGCCCGCTGTTGGCCGTCTGGATGATGGGAATCCACGCAATACTCAGGGCCACCATCAGCAGGATGAACACCCTGAGAGACAACAGCAACGACAGGATTGTCTGTTGATAAAAAGTTAATGATGCAATGATAATACTATTACAAACATGTTTTAGTATATTATAGTAGTCAAGAAACAGCTTCTCTGTTCCTCTTCAAATTCAGTGTGGTGAGTGGTGTGCTGAGGTTGCCTATGACTACGAGCCAAAGAACTACAAGCTGATCAAGCAATGTGAGATGCCACAGGACAGGACATGTGTGGAAAGGGGAAATCCGTGATTCTAATCCAATTCACTTTTAGTCAAATTCAGCAAATTGCTCTTTTCAGTCCGCTAGCTGTCCGTTCTGTCTGTGCGCTCAAAAAACTCCTGTGCTCGTACATAGCCCCAGCTCTGCGAATGGGAAAACAAGATGGGTGTAATTTGACACTGTTGAGCTCAAATATCAACAACTTTTAGTCAGACTCGCGGACTTCACGTTTAATAGCCAGTCAACCTCAGGAACTAACATCACTTATGCTCCACCTATTAGTGAGTGCTGTCCCTATCATGTGACCTGGCCTATCCAAATACTGTGGAGAGTGGCGTTGACTTCCTGTCTACCTGCCCACCACCATGAGCTCCCTCTCGGAGGCCTGTCGGCGCACGCGCTGCCAGATGTCCATGGTGAAGAGCGTGCTGCTGCTGTTGAAGATGGACGTGAGGGAGGACATGAGAGCAGCCATCATGACGGCGATCATCAGACCTCGCAAGCCTGGAGGGCAGAGGAACAGACTGAGCAAAACCCACAACCAACATCACAAACCTCCTCACAGACAAACACACACAAACAAGCAAGCAAGTGTAGTGCAACTTCATGAAGGTCACGTCGTAAGCAGCTGCCTCAGAGAATGCCCAGCGGATGAACCATAGCCAACCATAACCTTTTTCTAATCAGAGCAGTCACAGTCACCCTTGCTCTTCTCAAAGGCCTTTGAAGTATAAGATCCTATGTTAGAATTGAATGTGAAGTCTAACTTGTGTAATGTGAGGTTAGCCTGTATGATTGTATTTTAATGAACCTAAATGACCCTATATGTTAACAGGTCACATCACAGAACACGTACTCTGTGTTTCTCTCTGTTCTCAGACTTTACGTGTTCATATTTAAAGCATGTTTTCATATTTAAAGCACGTGTTCATATTTAAAACAAGGTTGTAACGGTCTAATCAACAGAACAGCCTCACCTGCTGGCATGAGTTCCACCACTAATTTAGGATAGGCGATGTTGGAACACCCCACACTAGTCTCACAGATGCGTTGACACTCCACAGGGTCAACACAACCCACTTCATCTAAACACAACAACAACAACAGGACAACAACACAGAGGGTGGAAAAAACTGAAAAATCAAACAGGCATTAAATCACAAACGTGTCCATAAATCTGAAAAGTCCAACTTTAACATGCTATTCAGGCGGTGTCCTTTTTTTATGCTATCTGTATCTGTATGCTCACCTGGGAAGAGTGCCCTGCTGATCATGCCTGGCATGACGATAAAGAACATGGGGAGCGTCTTGAGGTACCCTGCCAAAACAGACCCCCCTTTTGCATGGGACATATTCTTGGCTGCGAGTGACCTCTGAACTATAACCTGCGAACAAGAGAGTTTAAAATGTCGTGAAAACCTTTCTTACATGTTGCCGACCCGGAACACAGAACTACATTGTGCATATCCTGGTTGGCTAGTGGGAACTAAACGCGTTTACCGCTCTTTCACATGACCATTTGAAGATGATACCAAAACCAGTTGCCTATGTGTTGCTTTCATTACACAGTATGTCTCAACATTCATTGTTCAATTTTCTGATGTAAAAGTAATTTTCACCCTACATTCACAGTATGTGTTAGTAGTAGCATTAGCGTGGATATTAGCATGTTAGTGACCTGGTCGGTACACCACGCCCACGTTGCCAGCACAGTGAGCCCAAACACCAGGCCGGGCCAGGGCAGGTCTCCGGTCACCGGGTCCCTGAACATGTGGAAGGCGTCGGTCCGTGGCAGGTGGCACGTGGTGTTAGGTACAGTGATGTTGGGCACGGCCTTCTCATATTGATCCATTAGGCCTTCATACCAGCCCACTTTATCAAAAGCTGTCAGGGAGAGCAGTACATTACGACCATGCTTTCAGTAATATGAAACGGAAATTAATCAATCAGTTCCAGTATTATAAGCAAACAATAACTCAAAGTTGTAGTTAATCAAACAATACAATGGTGTGGTTGAAAGACAGAGAATAAAATATATACCTATAAACATGAGAACAAATGCTCCAATTACCATGACGACAGTCTGCAATGCATCTGTATAAATAACTGCCGTCAATCCACCTGCACCCACAAGACATTGTTAATCAGGGGAACGGTTTCACAAAGACTTCTTACAGAGCTATAGTATATATCACATCATCAGTCACTCTGTGTCACACAGGACAAATTATTAGTTTAAATAGTTAACACTCTTTAAATAAACAAAGACATGGATATCTGTGCACTGTCTAAACGTGCTTCGTGATCATTGACTGTGTCATTTTGTGCAAACTTCTGAAGGAATGGGAACAGGTATGCTGAGTCAGCAAGTGAACGCATACCTGTCCTCAGGTAGTTAGTCATATATAAGAAACAGAGAACAGCTTCCACAAGCATTCACAAGAAATCTAAAGTTTTAGTGTACAGATACTTTACATCTCTATTTGCTATTTGTTTATGTCTTGCATCTGTACCTATCTTGCTTTTGGATGTGCATACAGACCCCATTGATTTAAAACATTACTACCTGCTATAGTATAGACTGCTGTCACAGCAATGAGCACAACAGTGGAGAGGTAGAGATCCCAACCCAGGGAAACCCGGATGAACAAAGCACCAGAGAAGATGTCTGTCTGCACACACACAGATAGGACACACAAATCACTTCAGTTCAAAAATGAAGCTTATTCAGTAGAACCACAGCTTTTAGGGGGTACCGGGGTCCAGGCCCTGGGCTCTTTAAAACACCTTGAGATAATTGTATTGTTTTGGCAAAATATATAAAAAATTGAATTGAATTGAATTATTAAAATTATAAGCATTGTCCTAACTATAGTCCATGGCTAGTGTGCTGTGCATTATAGAGTAGATGTACCTAAGTTGGTGTTGAGCTGGTGTTAATAACATTTGCCAGTCTTATATTTGCTTGCAATATTTTATGGCAAGAGGTCAGACCGAACAAAAAGCTAACCAGGCACTGAGTGCTTCTTGAGGCCTTACTGATATTTTGGTGAGTATGTAGAGGATAAGTGAGAGCACACTCATGTAGATTCGGATACGCTGGCCGCCAAACCTCCTCCTCAGGTACTCGGGCATGGTGACCACACCGGCAGCGATGTACACCGGCACGAAGATCCAGCCCAGGGCAACCAGGACCCAGGACGCCTGAAAGTATGCCACAAAATATGCACTTCTCACCACACAACCACTGAATCACATCTCACAAACCCATTTACTTCTCAGCACAACCACTGAATCACATCTCACAAACCGATTCACTTCTCACCACAACCACTGAATCACATCTCACAAACCAATGTCAGATTGCTGAAATACAATGGCAGAAATACAAGTCTCGTTATAACTGCATTGTATTGCTGTTAAAAGCATGACCTACATTCCACTCAAAGCCCCCGACTGCAATGCCTCCTGCGGCCCCTGACCCGGCCAACCCAATGAACAGGCCACTGCCAACATTGCTGGACATCAGGGAGGCGCCGATCTGGGAGGACAGAAGACGAGGATGACGAGGGACCAAGGAAAAACCTCCACTGATTACAAAAAAAATGAAATCAAATTCTGTCTTTCTTTAAACATTTTCAGGGTTCTTGTGTATTGGGTTTTAAGCATCTTTGGAGTTTCTAAATCAACAGAGCTCTGCATCACAGAATGCAAAAGTTAAAGGGAAACGCTTAAATCTTACATGCCTGCTCAGCTACTGAATGATGAGGACTAAAGAAACACCATTCCAATAGGTACACACTGATGATTGAATCATCAGGAAAAATGTCCACCTGTAGAATTAGAACTGGGTACTTACAGGCCACCATGTCATGGATCTTCCAGCCAAAAAGTAGCCCCCTACTGTTCCCCGGTTGGCTCTGAATGAGGACTACGATAAAGCAGGCAGAGGATACTGTGTGTGTGCATTCCACCAATACATCCACTTTAGCAACATAAGGAAGATTCAACTCAGTCACTCATTAGTGTCTCCTTTCACTCTTTACATCCACCGTCTACACAAGAAGGAAAGTATGATTTCTCTTTTCTTTCCGACTTACCCATATTCCCACACCTAGGACGAAGACGAAATAAACCACCACCACTGCAATGTCAGCAGCCTCCAAAGAAACTTTGCCATTCGTGTCAGCATACGACGCCACGGTAGTGCCCATTACTGGCCGGGGTGTCATTGCCATTCAACAATAAGGAAGTGTGAGCTGTGTCTGAGGCACAGACAGAGACTAATCATTAATTTACTGTTATCAGAACATGAGGAATGCACCTTATAGGTTATGCATAAACCAGGAACACTCCATTTCCAAGTGTCAATCACAGACCGTCACAACTCTCTTCTTAGTTCTCTAAGGCAGGGAAATAACTCCAGATTCCCATTTTACATGTCTAATGATTAATAACAGCTCCATCTCTACCTACTAGCACATGACATCTGTTTGTTACAGCACGCCGCCTCATGTCTAGTTTTTATTGAAACATTCAGTTGAAGAAAGGGTCCTTGCTACTGTTTGTGTAGTTCTGAAAAATGTTTATTGATAATGACCTGACAATAATTACAATACCATATCTTGTGTATACAGGGAGAAACAAGGACACTCAAACAGGCTGATCACTTTTTCTTCCAGAACTGGCTGTAATCATCAATTTTAAAGTCGTCTTCGAAGTATTTCTCTTTCTTCACGACAGCCTTCTTTGGATCCCTCTTCCGTAATCTGGCTTTCCTATCCTCTTCAGACAGAGTACTGATGTCCACCGGCATCTGAAATGACATACATATCATGTAAGGCTGTTATTATAAACATATCCAGCCATTTCAGTGAGGAATTCGCTCAGCATGAGAGGAGTCAGGTTTGCAATGGTATGCAAAGGTATGTTGTGTTGTTAATCTGATGTACCATTGGAAATATATTGACACTGTGTGTCTATGTGTATGTTTCTTTATGCATACATTTCAATAAATTCGATTAAAAATGGAATATTATCATGCTAACATTGCAAAGATATAAATGGTATTTTCAATCAAAATGTCACAATTAGGCTACCACGTTTTAAGTATTTTATGCAATAAAATGCACATGTAGTTGCTTCAGGTATCTGTATGCCATCCAGGTGTGAGATCAGCAGTGTTGACTAGGCTTATGTACCATAAGTATTCTTTTTGGCTCCTTGTATCTGATGTTGATGGTGGAGCCGTCAGGACGGACGAGCAAGACTGGATACTGTCTCTCATATTTATTTCTTGTACACCGAACTACCGAGGTCCTGTTTGACGTTTGGTGAACACCAGTCGTGTGTAATCCCGATGCGACGACTGCATGTCTATGCAGTGAATTCTGTAGACATCTTGGAGAAATGAACAGTGAGATCAGACAGTGGTGAGATGCATGCCTCTGTGACATAGACCACATACAACATGGTAAACATAGTAACTCATCCCATCAATGACAGGGAGGCATTTCCTCTGACACCACGGCGTGCCTTTGCACTAAATACTGCACCAGTACTGAACTTAAACGGCAATTTATACTACTCATATTTTGCAGGAACTGCTGCTGAACCACTCATGCTGTTCAGTCAACTTTTGTTCATACTGTACATATGACCAACTGTACATGCAACCTTACTTTTGCACTACCTACTCTCCAACTCTGTCTACTACACCTCTGTATACAACTAATAACACTAAATATAATATTTTTTATAATTATATTTGATATATTTATTTACATTATAAATAAAATAATAGTTTCCATGCCGATTATTACACGCAGACACAACATTCAAACACTCGTACAGAGACATACATAATGGTAAACTGGCAGGGGCATATACGGGCACGCTACAGAGGGCAATGGTAGACAAGACACCAACACATCAGGATAACACTGACTCTGATCGCTAACATTAACTAGGGAGGAACACCACAAGACACTATTGTAAGACATAACGTTAGCATTGTTTATGGTGTAGTACATACTATTACCTGCAGTTCTGTAAGTAGCAATAACTTTTGCTGTTCTAGTTAGATGCTAACTGCATTTAATTTGCTTTGTACCTGCACGCTACACAATGACAATAAAGCTGAATCTAATATAATCGCTCATTTCACTTTTCGGTTATCGAGCTGTCTGTCAAGTCACTTAACGTTATGCTAACGTTAGCCAGCGTTTCCTTACCCTGGGAGCTCTATATTTGTTTATAGCGCACACTCCACTTACCTGATCAGACACGTTTTAAATATCCATGTGTTATTTAATGCCATATCGCTGTCGTTGGCTTTATTAAATATATGCCGGAACACCCTGCAGTCACAACAGATAGCAACAATTAATTTCTGTGAATAGGCATCTTGCGAAGGTCACATGGACTTGTGTCTAAGAAATGAATACCGGCTAGAAACGGTGTCTGCGCTTCTTAGTTCCTGTCCCCGGTGCTGGTTTTCGTGCCTCATTGTCATTGCATGATTGCAGTCTTCTTCTGTTGTATTTATTGGCGGTGTGCAACTTGATTGTGGTTGTAGTCTATAGGTCTAAAGAGCTGTAAGGTTTGAACATTTAAAAAAAAATCTTTTCTTAGGGGGGTCATAAATAAGTACACTATCAGATATGACAGCATCTATGTTTAATCATTCAGAATTTACTTGAAGGATCGATTTAAAAAAATCGATTTATTACAATCATGTCATAATCAGTTGAAAACAATGATAAGATTAGCCTATGCATGCTCTTCAACACTGTCAGTGAGCCAGAGATAGTTATTGTGGTATGGGTAGCCTTGTCATAGACTTAACATTGATCTGAATGTTTTGACAATACAACCTGAAAGGACACTTTTTGACAGTTTGTTTAAAAAACAAAATCATCTGATAAAAAAAAACTAATAAACAGTGATGATTTTTTGATTAGTATGTAACCTGCTCCACAAATGTAACACAATTGAATTGAACACATTAATTCCACACTAAAGGCACAGTCCATTCTATGTGTGCATTCGGCAAAAAAAAAAGCTCAGTTGTTCCTTTTATAAATGGAAAGAAGCAAGGTGGCTAAGATTGAACAATACACTATTCCAGCGAATCAACAATGTTGCTTCAGGAGCACTAAAGGCAGAGGTGTATTTGATTGGTGGTTGAGTAAAATATCAACAATCTTTTGCTAGGATCAAATGCATAGAAAAAATATACAGCCAAACAAAAAGGGCAAATCTTTCCTCTCATGCAGTCCCTCGGCCTAGACCACTGTGACATGAGAGCCGTTATGTTGCCGCAGAAGAAGAGCATGGAGTTGATGAAGGGGCTGTTCTTCCATAATGCTGTGAGATCCTGTCAGCCTCCCTGTGCCCAGAGAGCAGAGCTCCCTGTACGGTCCCATAGAGGTTCTTCATTGTGGCCTCCCCGGCAAAGAGCACTTGAAGATCCTGAGAGAGGGGCACATATACTTCAAGTCATTCAGGCTTTTAGTCGTTAATGAACAGGATTGTCTTGTACACTTCTGGTCAGAGGCAAACTTTCACAAACCACTTTTTTTTTTTACAGAAATGAAGCCTTTGAAGAAGCTCAGTTCTAACATCAGGCTTCATTGCCACCTGGTAAATAATTGTTATTGAGAGGCATTAAGTGTTATTGTAATGTATTTACCTCAGTGGAGCTTTTCATGCTTGACAGAGGACGAGCCAACGTGTCCATGATCACACCATCCACGCCAACTGGGATATAGGCGTATGCTCCTCGAATGAATGCTTTACCGTGCCATTTTGTGCATAAAACCGTCTTAGGACAGGGAATGTTAGGGTTGCCTTGGAAACACATGCATTGGTTTGTCACTGATTTTTGTCTCCCTATAGTGATCATGATATGTGGCCAAATAGGTTAAATATTTTGTGACTATAAACGAAAAACAAAAATGTACTTGAGTTCTGCTTTTTGAGCTTTTGTTTTACAAAGGGAATTGCTCAAATTTCTCTGTAATGGTTACAAACACTGTCAGCGTTAAGTAATGCTGTTCACAGTACTTCTTGTTTACTTCCCCCTCACATAGACAGAAAAATACACCCTCTTCCTTCAATGTTCTACAAACACCCAAAGCAACTGGCAGGTAGGGATGCCTGTCTCAGCAAATTCCCATCCAATTATTTTCTGATGATAATTACGGAGCCCAGGAGAATTTTGGAGACTTTTTTTCATTTTAATTTTTTTCGGCCCTTAAAAAAAACTCCCTTAGTAGCATCATATGTGCCCCCGTTATCTGAAAAGCTGCATGCTTACCCATGAACTTCCTGAAGTTACTGGTGATGGCGGCTGAGAGTTCAGCCTCTGTCATGGTTTCAACATGCTGTGCCACATTTCCCGAACACCAGCCAATCAAAACATTACCAAACCTTGAGGTATGAATAGCACACTGCAGGTCAGTAACAAGAATACATCTAAGATGTATTAGGACACTACTTTAAACACTGTACTTGATAAACAATATCTTGACATTGTAATCAGAGAACCCACTTCTCTCTTGGTCTCATGACAGTGAAAAGCTGTATATTCTTCTGCCACTGGGTGGCGTCTGTGGATAAGGACGCTGGGGTCTCGTCCTCCCATAGCAGACTGATGCTTCCTGCATCCCTCTCCCAGAAGGCCTCCTCATACTGCAGGATGATCTTGTTGACGCAGCCAAAACCAAGTTTGTCTAGGGCCTCCCTCTTGTCCTCTGGGAGCTGAGGGTTGAACATGGTTGTTGGTGCAGCTTTCAGACAGCCTGTTCAGGTCAAAGAAACAGAAGTCTCAAAACTGAGAGCCTCAATGAGAATCAATGGCTCAGAAAACCTTCAGATTCAGATCTTCAGAACAGATCATCTCAGTTCATGAGAGAAAATGAATAAATTGATTTTGAAAGAGGACTGCAATGAGGAGAGCATTATGTGTTAAGCAGCTCAGTTGCACTGCTGAAAAATGCACAGTAAAAGTGACAGTAAAAGTGACAAAACCGCCATGGGGATATTATGAGGCACTTATGAAGCCACAAAACAAATATGCTAGTATCATCCTCTGGGCCGTGTGAACACAGCTATGTTAACTACTCTAAGGGGAGGCAAAGAAACGTCGGCTTACCAAGTGAGATAGTAACCACCACATGATCGCAAAGAAACTTTTCTCCATTTTCACACTCTATGCAAACAGGGTAGAGACGGCCAGCATCTCCACAGAAGCTGCCGTTCCAATTGATTTTAATCACAGGTCTATTCAGCAGCAGGCGCTCTTTAGGGAAGTCTACCAAGAGTTTTTCAGTCACATTAAACATCTTCCTAAAACACAAACATCACACAACAGGGTCTGTAAAAGGGTGATAACTTTGCTGATGTAACACAGGATGTAAAATGATTATCCCCAAGATTCAACTCACCCCCCAATGTCGAGGTCCTCTCCCATGTTGGTGTAGTACTGCCAAGAGTCAAGCGATACGCTGCTGAGTGCTGGTGCACCAATGTCTATCATTAGGCTCTTCCCGACCAGAGACAGAATACTCAGGACATCGTCTTTGTCCTCGCTGCTACTCTTCCAGCTCTTAGCTAGATCCAGAGATTTCTCAGCGTAGTAATCACCTATGTTTTTGCCAGGGTTCCCCTTGTGGGGTTGTCTGATGATGCCCTCCCCTGCCTCATACACACGACCTGCTAAGTCCCCGCTGATTCTGCGTCCCTTGCTGTGGAACACGAGGTCAGTGCCCTCCTCAGTCACAACATCACCCAACAGGCCATGCTGCCTCATCAGACAGAACACTGGGTTCGCCTCTGAGGCTCCGTGGATGTACTGGGCTCCTGTATCTACCCAGGACTTGCCTGTGTACAATAGAATAGAATAGAATAGAGTAGATCAGAAGAGAACAGAATAAAACAAGTAGAATAGAACAGAATAGACAATATATGAATCACAGGCTGGATTGAACCAACAAGGATTCATTTAAACTATAGGTTTAAACCAGGTTTGTCTTTTAATCCAGTTGCACCTAACCTTAAACCTAGTTTAACCTTAGTTTACAATTAATCCTGGGTAAATCTAGAAGAGTAGAATAGAACAGAATAGACAATATATGAATCACAGAGTTCGAAATTCCTTCGAATTCTGATATGGAGAAAGAATAGTAAGAAAAAGTTTACTCATACATATTCATTTCATTGCAGGAATACTTGTTTTCCTTTGTATTACACAGGATGTTGAGCAAATAATTTGACAACATTTATGCTGACAATTCATTTAAGTACAGAAGTGAAACTTGAACTGGTTTGATGTTGTACAAACGAAAGAGCCTATGCCCAGATCACTACTGATTAAACATTTCGTATAAATGAACTCTCTTCATATTAGGACAAGAAAACGGAATTGTTTCCCCACTCACCAAGACACTCCTTGGCTATTCTCCCTCCAGCCAGTCCAGATGCCTCAATTATTGTTACATCTTTGAATCCCAGACTTAACAGTTTGGTAGCTGCGCCTATTCCAGCAAGCCCGGCACCCAATACCAATATTTTAAGATTTGTCTCCATCACTGTAAATTGAGAACACACATATCGCATTAATATAACATTAAAGAATAACTGCTTGTGGACATAAATGGCATACAAAATCCAATCATTTTATTATCTTGTACCTGTATAATGATAATCTAATCTATCCCTATTGCTACGTATTAGTACCAATATTTACCAAGGCTATATCTCTGTATCGTATTACCGAATAACTGTTGAGCTGTTGAACTACTGTTGAACACGACAAAGTGCTATGTTATTCTAACATCTCGAAAGAGAAACCCTAAATGTACGTAAGCAAATGCAATCCGAACACTTCCTGATAAAATAGAAGACGCACTTCACGTACACGCACGTCCAGTCTCCACCCTCATTGTTCAGAATTCAGAAAACAAACCAAAAAACAACAAGTAGTTATACTATAATTAAATGCATCACAGACCTAGAGACATATATGATATGGTCGCAATTTTCAAGGTAAAATCTGCTGGAAAAGTATAAAGTATAAAGTCCGAGAGAGCTCAATACGACATTCCTGTTTTGACCACAAGAGGGCAGATACTACACGCTGAGCAATGACGTGCGGGTAAGGGAAAACTCTAGCTCTGCTTAATATTACTTTTTCCACACTCCAAACTATGTTATTGCTTAAATATGTGTTGAGCAACATCGAACAGCTAAACAGTCAGCCAGGCTTCGCAAATTGTAGCTAGCTGGCTCCTAATAGCGGCAAGACTACTAAAAAACCGATGTACCAATTTATACATTAACGTCATGTATTACCCAAACCAGCGGTTTTGGAGACAGGTCATTTACATATACCAGTCCATGTTCTATACAAACGACTTGACAGACAAACATTCATCTACCTAGTGTTCTTTTTGTTTGTTTGGGTATTTTAGATTGTTTAAACCTGATTTAGTTGCAAGTGCAGTCCATTCACTTATACACAGACAAACAATTTTTTAATTTTCTAATTAAATTTCTTTTTTTATTCACTTGCCTTTTCCTGTGGAGGAGGAGGTGACTGCAGGGTGTGAAGAGGAAGAGGAGGAGGATGCACTGGCTGGGACGGTGGAGAGTGGAGCTGTGGTGATGAATGGGGCTGAGGGACTAGAGCAGGTGCGTGACCTGCAGCGGCTGGGGGTGCTCCCTGAGGTCCCCACTGGAGAGCATGTGGTACTGGTGGCTCCGGTGGTGGCATGGTCTTTGGTGGCATGGTCTTTGGTGGCTCCGGTGGTGGCATGGTCTTTGGTGGCATGGTCTTTGGTGGCATGGTCTTTGGTGACATGGTCTTTGGTGGCATGGTCTTTGGTGGCATGGTCTTTGGTGGCATGGTCTTTGGTGGCATGGTCTTTGGTGGCGGCGAGTGGTGGAAGACTTTGGCAAAATGGGCCTTATTCACCACAAATAAGTTGTTATTGTGGCAGAGATTGCCAGCCACCTTGGCAAACTCTGCCTTTAAAGGGCCAAAGAATTGTATGTCCAGGGGCTGCAAAACATGGGAGCAATGTGGTGGAAAACACACGAGTGTGGGACCCTCCCTCTTCGCTGCCGCTATCACCTCAGCCATGCTCTTGTGTCTGACGAAAGTTAGGAGCAGAGGGCGCCGCCTGCAAGTATGTATGATGACATGGGCGAACCATTTCAGGAAGAGCTCCCCGTCAATGTACCCTGCAGGTATGTATGATGGCATGGGCTCCCCGTCAATGTACCCTGCGGGCGACTTGCCACGCAGGGCACCCTGTGGTCCTCCTTGGGTTTTAGGGGCCTCCGGGGAAATGGTCATTGTAGATGATGAAGGCCGGAACATCCTCCCCAGCCGCGTTGAAGCACGTCAGAACTGACAGGTGGTCTCTTGTCCCCTGGGCCTGCTGGTACACACGAGAGGCACCCAGGGGTGCCAGTACTTTGCCCCTGCTCTGCTCCATGTTAAACCCAGTCTCATCACAGCTGTACATTTGATGAGGTTTGTCCCTCAGCTCAAGCTCCTCCATGGTGGTGGTGGTGAGAAGACAGAAGTTCCTCTCCACGGTCCATTTCCGCCTGAAGATCGCCCTCTGGTGGTCAGTGATGTCCGACGTCCGCATTGAGAGTTTAGCCAAGTGTCTCCTCTTGAGGTGCCAAGAGCCTCAAGCTGACCAAACAATTACCAGCAATCAATTTGCTATTACCGGTCAAATCATTCACATAGGAAATGATTCACAGGTCACACGATATTGATCGAAGGTTAACTAGATGAAAAAATTCATGAAACTCCTCAGGCAAAGGCTCAGCTAGCAAACATTAACAACCCTTTGACCAGATAGGTTTGGATGTTGGCTAGCTAATATTATAACCTTTTGTTTCCCAGGAGTATTATGTCTGTTTTGCATTGAGAGATTAAAACATAATGATTTATGACATGAAAGTGGATCCAGTGGATTCTAGCGTTGAGTTCTCTCATTTTATATTTATCCCAGATGTATTTGACCTAGTGGCGTGCAGTCAGGCCCTTTAACCCTTCTGAGAGGGGGAGACATGTAAAACACAATAAAAACTTCAATATTAGATTTGATGTAAAACACCAGATTATTGAAACAGACTAAAATATGCTATACTGTCTCTTCCGTTTCCTGTAAAAGATTGAACAGCAGTGATGAGGACGAGGAGGCCGCTGCACTACCTCTTCCATATTCAGCACCCCTCATCTCACCACCTAGAGGGGAGTCCTGTGGCCCCCAGCCCCTTCTACACAGAACATCACAGCAGCTGGAGGGAGCAGGGGCCAGGGAGCGACTTACTCTTATTCCAGGTGCTGTGATGTTCTGTTGGCTGGACTGAATCTGGTCCCTTGCTCATGCTCAGGGGCGGACTGGTAGAAAAAAGTGGCCCGGGAGCAGTGGCGTAACTTTTTTCATGTTTGTAACCGCCGCCACGCCCTCTCCCCCTGCGCACATATTCTGCCTATAACACTTGAAACTGTGAAATTGTCAGGATGGATCACTAACTGCCGCCGCCACGCCCCCTCCCCCCGCGCACATATTCTGCCTTCAGACTGTTTAGATGGACGTGAATATATTGGACCAGTCCAAACCCCGTCGGCCCACCGGGGATTTCCCCGGTATCCCCGATGGCCAGTCCGCCCCTGCTCATGCTACACAGAACATGACAGGATCTGGATTGAGTCTGGTCTTCAGCCCCTGCTACAGCAACACTGTGATGAGGGGTGTGTCTGGTCTCCAGCCCCTGCTACAGCACCACTGTGATGAGGGGTGTGTCTGGTCTCCAGCCCCTGCTACAGCAACACTGTGATGAGGGGTGTGTCTGGTCTCCAGCCCCTGCTACAGCAACACTGTGATGAGGGGTGTGTCTGGTCTCCAGCCCCTGCTACAGCAACACTGTGATGAGGGGTGTGTCTGGTCTCCAGCCCCTGCTACAGCAACACTGTGATGAGGAGTGTGTCTGGTCTCCAGCCCCTGCTACAGCAACACTGTGATGAAGGGTGCTTCAGGCACCTGCCCTGGGCCTCTGCATACATAAGCATGCGGTACAGCACACTCGGGCCGCACTCAAGCCGAGTCTTTGGACCGGACCTGGACCTAGATTCAAAACCAGAGTTTGGCCGAGTCAGGTGGCTGCAATTCGAACCACATTTGGCCCACATTTTTGCCACTTGGGTGCCAATCCCTGCCAAGACCTGAAACATCTAGATCCTGCCCAGTGCAGACCATCGCTTCAATAAATTGTAGACTTTTTGAGTATTACTTAAAGCAGTAAATGGGAAATTATATTTGGCTGGCTACTAGACTATAAATAAAATATCTGCTGATTCAATTTGGCCTGGATATGGCTTTACTCTTCGTCACGCATCCTTGCCAAATTAAGGCCTGATACATTCAAGCTAACTTCTTCCTGCGTAATATTTGTCCTTGGTTCCCAGAGAACAGACGATGCTGACTGCTGTTCTTCATATAGTTTAATGATCTTTACAAAATGTCACACAGCAGTAATTTTATGAAGGACAAGACTGCTGCACTTTTAGACATTCAAATGAAAACAGTCAATATAATGTACACGATTAGCTTATTTTGGTCTCACCGTTCAACCAATTACACATCGATTCTTACTCGCTTATTATGCATTTGTTTGCTTAGACGTAGGGAGAATAGATGACTGTAATCTTTGTTCCCAGGGGAGAGCTGATACTGTGCCGGCCTGTCAGCACCCAATTGGTCTACAAAGCCGAGCTTCAACACAGGCAGCTGAAGGCAGTGGAAAAGCAGCCCCGTCTGCATTCATCTCAATAATAGTACTCCTTCTTTGTTCTACCAGGCCTGCTAAATCACATGACCTTATTGTGACATTAATTTATCATCAGTATAATTTATCATTTTTTTCTCTCTCTCTCTCTTTCTCTGCATTATTGTGTGTGTGTGTTCTCCAGTTTCCAAAGATCCCATATCTCCCCCCTTCAAAGCCACAGAGGCTTAGTGGCAGCCAGCTCAGAGGCAGGTGAGCAGGGGTGATAAATGATGTCTGGGGCTAGAGAACAGAAAGGGGCTTCCCTTCTACCCCACAGATGGCAGAAGAATACACAGAGACCACACCCCTCACTCCACACGCGGGGAGAGGGAGCCAAATATATGCATGAGGACTCAGAGATGAAACGCTTCCTGTGTCAGACAACTGTGTACTAATAAAGCTATAGAGTATTTTATTACACATACAGCATAATACATGATATACATTATATGATAATATATAAATGGTAACTGTTTACTAGTAGATGTTAAGGAGCAACTTGTACATGACAAAAAATATATACCCCATCTCTTATTCTCTCACAGGCACTCTTGAAACATCCTCCCCTCTATATACTCCATATATACCCCATCTCTCTCAGGCACTCTTGAAGCATCCTTCCTCTATATACTCCATATATACCCCATCTCTTAGTCTCTCTCAGGCACTCTTGAAGCATCCTTCCTCTATATACTCCATATACACCCCATCTCTCTCAGGCACTCTTGAAACATCCTCCCCTCTATATACTCCATATACAGTGGGGAAAATAAGTATTTGAACCCCTGCCGATTTCACAAGTTTGGCCACTTGCAAAGGAATGTGTGATCTATAATTGTAATGGTAGGTGTATTTTAACAGTGAGAAATAGAATATCAACAAACAAATCCAGAAAACTGCATTTTATAACATTTATGACTTTATTTGTATTTGATGCAGAAAATAAGTATTTGAACCCCCAAGCAAACAGCAAGAATTCTGGCTCCCAATGACCAGTTATGTGCCCAAGAAGCACATAGATTAGTCCTCATTAGGCCTAACAAGGTACACCTGATCTCAACTGGTGACGTGTATAAAAGAAACCTGTCCAAAGAATCATACTTCACACCTTCAACCTCACCACCATGGGCAAGACCAAAGAGTTGACCAAGGACGTCAGAGATAAGATTGTAGACCTGCACAAGGCTGGAATGGGTTACAAAACCATCGGCAAGCAGCTTGGTCAGAAGCAGACAACTATTGGTGCGATTATTCGTAAATGGAAGCAACACCAAACAACTGTCAATCGCTCTAGGTCTGGGGCTCCATGCATGATATCCCCTCGTGCGGTATCGGTGATCATCCGAAAGGTGCAGAATAACCCCAGAACTACACAGGGGGAGCTTGTGAGTGATCTCAAGGCAGCTGGGACCACAGTCACCAAGAAAACCATTGGCAACACACTACGCCGTAATGGTTTGAAGTACTGCAGCACTCGCAAGGTCCCCCTGCTCAAGGAAGCACATGTACAGGGCCGTCTGAAGTTTGTCAATGAACACTTGAATGACTCTAAGGAGGATTGGGAGACAGGATGTGGTCAGATGAGACAAAAATCAAGCTCTTTGGCATCAACTCGACTTGCCGCGTTTGGAGGGGGAAGAATGCTTAATATGACCCCAAGAACACCATCCCCACCGTCAAGCATGGAGGTGGAAACATTATGCTTTGGGGCTGTTTCTCTGCCAAGGGTACAGGACAACTCCACTGCATCGAGGGGACTATGGATGGGGTCATGTAACGTGGAATATTGGACTTGAACCTCATTCCCTCCTGAGATGTGTGTAAACCTGGTGACCAACTACAAGAAAAGTCTGACGTCTGTGCTTGCCAACAAGGGTTATTCCACCAAGTACTAAGTCATGTTTTGCTAGGGGTTCAAATACTTATTTTCTGCATCAAATGCAAATTAAGTCATAAATGTTATAAAATGCAGTTTTCTGGATTTTTTTTGTTGATATTCTGTTTCTCACTGTTAAAATACACCTACTATTACAATTATAGATCACACATTTCTTTGCAAGTGGCCAAACTTGTGAAATCGGCAGGGGTTCAAATACTTATTTTCCCCACTGTATACTCCATCTCTTAGTCTCTCACAGGCACTCTTGAAACATCCTTCCATCTGTATGTCTGGGCTTTGTGGGTGCTCTGCCTCCAACACAAGTAAACAAAAAATGTGCTCCAGACAATGCAACGTTTGTAGAAAGCGCCTGCTGTGTGACAGACCTCATTGTTTTGCTTTGGGTGAGCTGCTTCCCTTCCCAGTAGGCTGCCTTGCCTGCCTGCCTGCCTCTTGCTCAGATGGCCAGGGAGACACCCGCGCCAAACGCGTCATCTGCTCTTCTCACACAACAGCCATCGCTGAGATGTAAATATTTGCTGTGTATTACTGTATCACAGGCAGAGAGTGTATTTGCAGGGCCCGCCCGCTAACCCGCTAATTATACACCGCTGCGGCTATCCGTCTGACAGTGTGAGAGAATCAAAAGGGAAACCAGAGACGTGCCTCATTTTCTCAACGAGGGGGAAACACGACCATTACCCGCTGATAACAGGGCGCTCACAGCTCCCTGTGGAGTGCTTATATAAATCAGAAACATCACAGATATGAATACCTCCATACATTACCCTCATCATCACACCTTCTACCAATCTGAAAAAGAAGAAATGCATTAGTTTATGCCACCGAATGTTAGATTTTAATTGAAGTCTTAGTGGCTCAGTTTTCCATCAACAATTGTTTAACATAGTTTGATAGGATAGATCTACACCTTTTTTTTTTTTTGGAAATAAAATAAAATAGTGGAATTACATAAAACATGCATTTGTCTGCGCACAAGGACGTTTCATCAAACTGTATACATTACTTTCCCACTCAAACATTATTTTTATATGGTGGTTGGGAATGAATGATGACAAAAGGGGAAATGATAAGGATTGGTCACAGCAACTCAGAAACAATGGCCAGACAACCACAGCTGAGTTTGCTTTGGCTCGCTGCCCTGTGTGAAGTCACTTTTTCTATGGTCCGCTAGTCTACTCCATAAATCAATTACATGTCATCAAAAGAATAGAACGGGTATAGATAAGTAGCATTATAATTAGCGTCTTAGTATCCCTACAATACTGCTGCGGAGTTTCGCATTGCACGCTTTCTATAAAACATCTTCCCATAAAATCTTTAATGTTTGAGTTTTTTCAAAGAGCTGCATGAATTCAGATTAACTACAAACGATGATCAGTTAGATAATTCGTTTTCTTATCCAATCATTGATCAGTGAAAGGTTGTATTTAGAGTGTATAGGACGCGCGCTCTGACAATAATTACGTGCAAAAAAAAGTTAAACGAAGCATTCCATCTTCACATCCCTTAACATCAAAAAGGCAGGGAGGCGAGGGATAACAAAGTTTATCTATTTAGAGGTGACCTCGGTCATAAATATAAAAGTGCTTGTCATGTTTTACAGAGCCTGTCTGCAGGGCAAGTCTACGGGAGCTGGAATGGAATGTCTAATCACTAGCTGCCGTCGACGCAGCATCTCCTCACCGAACACGCTCTCCAAAGCAAGCATGAGTCAACGGATTGCGTTTAGTACCAACATCAGGTCGAGCTTCCGCAACACACAGAGGTGCGCACGCACCGGGATGTGATGATCTGCCGGCTCTGTCTTCCCAACCTATCATCTGAACAGATTCAGGTTAGGAATTGGGAGAGAGAGAGAGAGAGAGCAAGAGAAGGAGGGAGAGAGAGAGCAAGAGAAGGAGGGAGAGAGAGAGAGGGAAAGAACCCCAGTGCAAAACTAAGCGCAGCCCCGTTTGGCACGCTGAGATTTGGACAACTTAATTTTCCTCCTTCACCTGCGCCTAAAACAACCCGAGGTAGGCTGAGTCACTTTCTGTGCTATCGATGCTGTTGTATTTCACGGGCGTGGGTTACGATTTTTCCTCTTTAGTTGATTGAAACTTTCCTGAAGTAGCAAGCAACTTAGACTTTGTTTTTGTTGGGAAATGACAAGTATTACATAACCGGTAAACACTCAAACGAAACGTTTAAGAATTTTACCGGGAGACACGAGAGCTCTTTTCTGAGTGATTTATACCGGGAATGTGTAAGCACATACATGTCGGTGTAGCATCAATATGATAGTTGGGTGGACTATACCGTTGTTGAACCCCAAGAGCATCGTTATTCTATACAATCATATGTACTTTTAGGCTGTAGATTTAGCCTTCTGTACTTTACAATTAGCTGGTTTTTGAATCTGTACACTGTGCTAGGATTTAAATGACGGATTACATTGATTGTGATTTTTCTCATACCTCTAAGCCTGATACTGTATCGAATCTGGATCTCTGTGTGTATGTGAAACCAGTGGCTCCATGGGTACTTAGGTGCAGAAGACAAACAGTCGCTTATGGAGCTTTCTCACATGTAATCTCACAAGTTCAGTCATGCAGCGTATTAACGGCGGACTCTCACTTTCCCCTGACCTCCGAGGACTTTCTCCGCAGAGGGGGTGGTGTTGCTGGGGGGGGCAGTTGACCCCCCCCCCACCTCTCTCCGAGTTGAGCGCTCAGTGAGCTTGCCTTGCACGCATAGTACACACGATCAGACGGGTGAAAAAAATCCCATCGTTTATACTCCAGGGCACATGAATGCTGGGGTTAGTTGGTACCTTTGCTGTAATCTTAGGGGGAGACATAGACGTGAAAGCCCTCTGGCGAGTTTCAGGCATCAGGACCGCAGCATGTGAGCTTTTTTATGTGGCGGTGCCTGCAGTTCCACATGGGCAGATGAAGGCATATTTCCCCATGAGTGGGAAACATACTGCTGCAGGCTACACCACTTGTAGAATGATAAAGAATTAGCAAGATCGGTAGGGAAAAGCTTTGATCATAATACAGTTCTAAACAAGACAGTTCCAATGTCCATTATTCACAAATAGATTCCAATATCAGTTGTCTGTGAATATACTACTGAAAGGTATTTTGTATATGTCAAGTATATGAATGTGAAATAGGCTTGTCATTTGTCATTATGGAAAAATCACAATTTAATTCAGAGTAGCAGCAGAGAGACTATTAATTTAGTTAGGTCTAAATTCAATTTGAGATATTGACAGTAGTGAGGTAGTTGTTCAGCAGAAACCAGTCTACACCAGTGGCACTGGTGATGTAGCCTGCGTGTGCCCTTCCGATGACTCCAGCTTTGCGCCATCAGCATCTCTCTGCTCCGAGCTGTTACCTTGAGCCGCGGTTTGGATTTTTCATCTCGCTAAGTGAGAGACACAAGGTGATGACAAAGGAGGAATGCAAATCAAATCAGAGGTTATGCTTTCACTTTTACTTGAAATAGCCACGTCCCATGCACACATCCGGACTTTTTACTCACAGATTACAATGTGATGATCTTAATGTGCTGTTCAAGCACCCCAAAAGGCACTTAAATGTTCCTCATAGCGCTGTGCAAGATTTAAGCAAGAGTGCTCTCCCTGGTGTATCACTATTACAAAAATGTCCTCAGTGAAATGTTTGTCAGCTCTTGCATTCCTTTGGATGCCTTCGTCAGGAACTCTCTGTTCTGATCCTTTGGCCTTTCGACACTCAACTCACACATACAGCAGATTGTTTTTCTCATTTGTCTTAGTTTGGATTGGATGCTGGGCGGTGATGTAAGAATTCTTATGTAGTAGGCTTAAGCCCCTTGCAGCTCTGTGAATCAGTGATGCAGTTGTACCAGATGCACAAATGGGGTTATCTTCATTCAGGAGAGTCATTCGTGTTCGAATAATTTCATTTAATTTCATTTTCATTTAATAGCCTAAGTCTTAGACATCCTATCAGGAAAAGATACTTTACTGTTGTAAATACACGCAAAGACTAGCAGGGAAGAGCTCAGCAGTTCAAGCATAGAGTCAAGGGCCCTTGTCCTTTTGGGCAGTGCTGCAGACCTGAGGGAGCTCGTTCCCAAAGTTTTGATATTGAGTTTCTGAGCTTTTCCTGTTTTGAAAAGGAGACGGGAGCCGTTCTCATGCAGGTCAGAAAAGGAAAAACAAAATGTCAGTGTTTGGACTTCCTGTGCACATGTGTCTGCCCCAGTTCACGCCCGTGTGCGTTCCCATCCCGTGTGTGTTCCCATCCCGTGTGCGTTCCCATCAGGATGGGGCTCAAGCATCGCCAGAGCTGCATCTTTAATCACGTGGGATATCCAAGCCAATTTTCTGTCCAAGTTTGGCTTTTAAACGATGACAAATAACCCACAGCAACAGCTGCCGCACTCGACACAACGATGCCATGTTTAAAAGATATCAAGGGAGCTCAACGCAATTAGCTGAGCTTTGAATAAACACAGCAGCGAGTGGAGATGGTGCTGGAGACAACTGTCTCCAGCGGACCGTGGACCTCTTGGTAGTGTTTACAACTGAGACAACTGTCTCCAGCGGACCGTGGACCTCTTGGTAGTGTTTACTGTGGTCTTAACAGCTGCTCTTCCAACGCTATCCGGCGAGCGTGAGTCAGACATAGCCGAGGAGTGCAGAGAGTATAGTTAGCATCCTCCACCCTTAGCACCCTGCAGCAGCTATGCCCGGCATGCTGTGAGTCAGAGCCAGGGCAGCAAGGAGGATGTCCGAACTCCCCTGGATTTCACAAGCTGTGAAATGCAAGATGGTGCCATGGTGTTCAACGCAGAGAGAGATTATGAGGCAGAGGGTCAGTGTTGAGCAATGCAAGTCTGTTTTTTTTTACTTTTTCATTTGAACCAAGGCCGTTCAGACTGATTTAACAGGTCTACAGCCTCTAGTCAATACAGCTAATTAAAAAGGCATGATGTCATCTTTAATCAGGTGGCTTTAACAGCCCTTTCATGAAGCTAATCATGAAGCTAAGCTCATCAATATCCAGCCTGGGCTTTTATGTCACAGTCCAAAACTTATGGGACAGGCTGAGGCTGATTTCATTACATGTGACAGCTGTTGTGATACTTATACAACACAGACACATACACAAGTTACGCAATAGAAGGACTGTTGCAGTTTCATTTCATATAACATAGCTCATACACCATTCACTCAAAGGAGAAACCACCCTATCTCACACACACACACAAACACACACACACACACGCGCGCACACACACACACACACACACACACACACACACACACACACACACACACACACATGCAGACATTTGTACTGCAAAATGCAACACACACAGACTCATACATACATACACTCACATACACGCAGAGACCACACACGCAGCATACACCACATGTACAGTACACACTCACTCACACACACACACACACACACACACACACACACACACACACACACACACACACACACACACACACACCATGTGCAGGGCCATTGTGAGTTTCCCCTCATCTGTTCCGCTCATTAGCACCAGCAGCATTTGTGTGCCACTCCAGACCTCCCACTCTCTCTCTCTCTCTCTCTCTCTCTATCTCTCTCTCTCTCACTCTATCTCTCTCTCTGTCTCTCTCTCCTACTCTCTCTCTCACTCTCTCACACACACACACACACACACACACACACACACACACACACACACACACACACACACACACAGCGGGGATCTGCTCACCAGTCTGGAACAATGACATCACTGTACGGCAAATTCCCTGCTGGAGCCCCCCGGGTCTCATGGGCTCTCTCTGCGCCCTCTCCTGCTGCCTCAGGGGGCGTTCTGGGGCATCTGCTCTGGACGTCCTCAATGATGCAAAAACTATCACATCCAAATGTTTAATGTTGCCTGAGCTCCAGTGTCTGTAGGCTGATTCTATTCACGGTGACGGTGCACTTCACTCTTGCGCAGGTGTGTGTGTGTGGGCACAGCAAAACCTTCTGCTCTGACTGGGGAGTCCATTGTATCAGAAGTCCTTTTCTCTCCGCACTGAATAACTAGTGGCCATGCTGCTCCTGCTGAAAGCCTGCTGCTATGTGAAGGTGTTCCCAGCCGGTCCAACACAACAGCCCTGGCAGGCAGCCTTCAGTGTGCCTATAAATGGCTGAAGCTGGGGGATCCCAAATTCCTTCTCTGCGTGCCACCGCCATGCGGCTTTCACAGGGCGAGGATCCCGAATGCCGTCTCTGCGTGCCACCATCTGGCTTTCACGGGGCAAGGAGAGGAGAGGGGTGGAGGAATTCAGGCGGGAGAGATGCATTGACATCACAGTTTGTGACTGGAGTCGCCGGAAGAGAATAGGTACTTCAGCAAATTAGAGACATGAGGTTGCTCACATGCTGGTGACCTGTCTGTCATAAAAGGCTTCTGAACTGCGCTGGACCAAGCCTGTCTGGTTTTGCTTCCTAGCAACCAGGCTGCAGACCATTTACACCTGGCATTAAAATGCATTTTGAGTGATGGGATTGTAATCGGATAGTGCTTGACCACATAAAAGTACAGGTGTAAATGCACCCAAGAAGCATTGAGGTTGGATTGTGATGCGATCGGCCAAACCACCTCCGGTGGTGGTCAGGGCTGCATTGTGACCACACCGAACACAAGTGTAAATGCAATTGCGTGGTCAATCCAGATACAACAACTACATGGGCAGAAATACGTAATACGTAAAGAAGATGGCTTCTTCCCCCCGCTTCGAAAAGCGAGCAAAAACAATAACATGTCTGTGCTTCACGAATGGCTGCTATCTTCTTTTCTTTTCTTTTGTCGTTGTTTGTTGTTTCTTTACACCTTTGTAAACAACAGGAGGATGTGACATGAGCTGGACACAGTGATCATATGTCAATCGGATCTCAGTGTGGGCACTGGAGACACATATTAATGCCAAGTGTAAATGTAATTAGGTTTAAATCATATCATATGTAGATACAATCTGGATATGAAACGCATGTTAATGCCAGGTGTAAGTTGGCGCTCAGATACGATAGAGTTGCGCTGGCTCAGAACATGGACGTCTCGGCTTCTCATTGGGAGGAGGGTAAGATGAGGGTTGCGACAATAAAATGATTGAAAACCGTCTACCAAAAGAGTCTGCTAGACCAATCAGTTCTGCTTTGTGAGATGCTTGCAAACCACATCTCAAAGCCACATGTGGGGAAACAGGAAGCTTGCTTCTGTATTGGCCCAAACAGGAAGCATTAGGCCGTATGGCAATAAGGGTTCACACGTGCATCTGCTCAGGAGACTGTGTGTGTGTGAGTGTGTGTTTGTGTTGAGAGTATTGTTCCCTAGCCAACAGGCCACAACAGTCAGTTCCTGTTTCAACTCTAATGTCCGATCAGTGGCCTCCTGCATCTTGTGCACATATGTGTGATTTCAGCAGAGCACACTGACTCTTCCTGTAATGTCATGCTCTCTGTGAACTTAAGGTTTGCTGGTGAGAGGCCCGTGTTTCCAATGCAAAGACCACTGTTCACACCACCACTCTACTCTACACACCTTACGTGAACTCAGAGAATGAACAGATCAGCAGTTTACAGTGAGAGAGCCCTGACCTGGGCTTCTGTGGTCCTCTCACAGTCCTACTGATGCTACAACATCAGTCCAGTGTGGTTGCGTGGAGACGACGGGAGGGAAAGGCAGCGGTGGAAAATGCTGACGCGTTACGAATCCTGTTTGCGATGCAGTGTGGTTAAAAAGGGGGTGTCGGGGGGGGGGGGGGGGGGGGGACCCCTCGGGGACTTGTGACATCACAAATGAGCCCTTAATGTGATTGCAACGTCCCTCTGTAATGCACCCACCCTGCAGCTCTTAAGGGGATTAGATCACAATGACACACACACACACACACAAACACACACACACACACACTCAGCTGGGAGTCCATCAGAACATCATACCTTATCAGTGTCATCATGGGCCAACCTTAGCAGCCCAGGACGGGGTCGATGTATGTGAGCTCTTTCATTAGTCACGCTGCCTATCTATGGATCTCATCTAACTTTATCCCACTTCATGGCTGAGGTGAATTACAAGACAAGATCACTCCAACCTTGGACTGATGTTAGTGATAGATGTGCAGTCTGAAACACCGCCATGTCCTTGGATATGATGTAGATCAGAAGTAATTGCGAGGGCATGTAATGCCTCAGGTCAGTGTATGTCTTCCTTATGGCCTCCTCCTTTAATGTAATCTGTTCGTATGTAATACTTAACAGAATACAAATCTCTCTGGAAGACTCCCAGTATCAGATGGTATTTGTTTTTTTTAGGCCCCAGTTCATATTAAGTGTTCTTATGTATCATCTACTGAATACTTAAAGAGGCATTACAGAGTTCTTGTTTAAAACTAGGGAGCTAATTAAAGGTATTACAATAGAGAAGATATAATATATACAATAATATACTATACTGTACTCTAATAGTTATTATACTTACAATATAGTAAGTAGAATACATAGAATAATATATGTATAAGTAGGGTTAGGGTTATGGATAATATACACTTACTTCAGGAGTACATAGTGTTATTCATTACTTACAGAAGTATACGTGCAATAAATAGAAGTTGTAAATAATAGGGATAACATACAAAGATCTTTCTTTCTGTCCATTCCATGGTGATCAAGTGGTTTAGGCCATCTGCTCCAGTTTCTGCCTTCCCTTTTCAATTAACCAGCCTCCATCCAATACAACTGCTTTGGTCACTCAGGCTCCACCTGTCAATAGGGCTCATGAAATGAGTCACTCCACAGAGGAGTTGAAGCGTGTGATAAAATGATATCACTTGCTGGGACTATTTAGGAATCTCGTACTTGGTCAAGTACCACCTGAATGTCAGCAGTTGAAAAGTTCAATTTGACATATTTTCTTCATGTCATTCAGTGAAATAATTACTCCATGGTAGTCTTCAGAATTAGTACACAGTTTACACCACACCATAAAGCTATTTCTGTTGTGGTTGCATCTTCATCTTCCTTCACCACAGGGAAGTGAATGCCAAAGAGTTTTTGAAAAGTTTGTACATTTAAAGATGTAACAACATTTTTGTTTATGTAACCCATGCCTGATAAACTAAACTATGTAACCCATGCATGATCCTGTACTGCCTGTGGTCTCTACAGCGCAACTGAAGAGATGGAGAGACCTCAATGCTATTTGTGGGTATGGGGGGGGGGGGGGGGGAGCAGTATCTCACAGGTCACAGGACCTCTGACATTCACCACTGGCCTTGAACCCCCCTCTCACCCCCCCCCCCTCCTTCTCCTATTCCCCAGCCTCGGGGTGGTCCTCACACACACACACCGGTGTTAATGAGCTACTGAACAGATATACACATTTACAGACAGCCTAATCGTGAGGTAAATATGTAAGGTAGAGGAGGGAAAGCTGTGTGTGTGTATATGTGTGTGCGTGTGTGTGTGTGTGCATTGAGGCCAAGTGTATAAGGTGAGTGATGTTGATAGTGACACAGACTAACTAAAGGGGGGGGGGGGGATCCTCACAGACGGACATAGCGTCAGCAGCAACAGCAGCTACGTCTTTACTGCCACACACTGTTCTCTTGTGTCTTTACGACCCCTTCCAGTGCCTGCCGTGTCCCTTCAGAGGCTTATTGTTTGGGAATATATCACAGAGGCGTACTGCAGCAAGAGGAGAACAGAAGGGGAATCCTGTCCTAGCTGGCCTTGGTCTTTGTCAGCTCGTGTGATTCATGTCTGCATCAGGAGAATGAGTGGCAGTGCTGCCATGAGCTCAGACCAATGAGGTCGTCCAAAGGGAGACGTGTAATTATTTCTGCTGATGAGATTGAGACGGGTCGTCTGAGGGTCCTGATTCCCAGCCACCCCCATCAGTCTTCTGCTGTGGTCACCAGAAGAGGAGCTTTATTAACTTTAACCCTGTGGCGCCTGGAAGACATTTTGAAGGGTATGGAGACCCTTAACTGGGGGGTTAACGTTCACGTGACACTCAGGAACATAACTCTAAACTGTGGCCCACCCCTGACAAATGTCAGCGTCTATAGTCTAAATCTCAAAAAGTCTACATGCCTTTGCACGTTTCAATGTCCTCATCCAGCACTGGCTCCCTTGAATCTTTCACCTAACACCCCTGGTGACAATGAAATAAAGCCTGAGGTAGTTCATGTCACCCATGTTAAAACTCGAATACTCATGGACGGGGACCTTAGTTTCTGTGACCACATCAAAGCCATAACTAAATTAGCATTTTGGCGTCTCAAAAAAGGTCGGAGGAGGTCGTAGATTTAGTGTCCAAGCTATTTAGAGAAACGTATTCATGCCTTTACACATTTCAGGGCCCCTGTCCAGCGCTGGCTCTCTTGAATCTTTCGCCACCCCCCTGGTGACACTCACGCTCATGTGGTCACTGGGATGTGGGCACCTTAGCTGGCGAGAGCACCCTTGATGAAGCACTTGTGTCCGCTGTGGGATGGGTCTGGCCCCCGGCTGCGGGCTGGCAGCGATGGGCTAATCCCACTGATGGGGTTCTTTCAGGACTGTTTAAAACGATGGCCAAGTTGTTAAAGGAAGACCCATATGGACATGCGGTGACATGCTGCCAGGGCATAGTGATGTGTGTTTTCATTCTGAAATTATTTTTGTCTTCTGGATTTACTTCTCTGTCATTGTTTTTATTTGTATTTTGTTATTATTATCTAGTTGTTATCATTTGTTTTATTTAGCTATTTAATTTCATTGTCTTTCTCAGCCAGCACAATGCAGTAGGCCTATTGTGTTTTCATCAGAAAACAGCGAAGGATATTAATAGGTTTTGGCTTACAGTGCGTGACTAGAAATAACACTACACAGGGCTAACACAAACACAAAACTGCTCAGCAATTTGCCAACACCCTCTTAGGGAGTGGCCAGTCCAAATGGACTGTAATCCGGTTGCGATAAGGCAGTTCCTCTAATCTGATCCCAGACCAGGATGAATCAGATGTTATGCGTCATAACAACGGAGCTGCTATGAAACGGCAGCAACTATAACTGTGCCGAGTCATCCAATATAACTGTGCCGAGTCATCCAGGGCACCAGGCCTCTGGGCCTCAGGCTCTATTCGGGGCTTTACACATGACGGTGTTTTCCCCAGAACCAGCCGCATAGCCAGGTATTCAGGAGACCCAAACAGATAGTATAGATTGATTTGTTTGAATGTTTTTTTTTGTATTATTAAGAGCGGGATTAGAAGAGTTCACAACAATCTATATGAGAATGAATTGGGTATTTAAACAGATTCCTATTTTAAACATGCCCCCCCCCCCCACCCCTTCCATCCACACCCATATATTTTAACCATAGTGGTTGTGACTTTTCAAATGGGCGGCATATTTTCTCGCTACGCACCCTACAGGTTCACCAGGGGAGACCACAGCCGTCTTCACATCTGTCTCATTTGGCCTTATTTTTCTCCCTCCCCCAGGAGACAGCCTTGGGACCGCCACCTCCCTCCATCCTCCCACGCAAGAGAGCAGGAGCGACGGCCATGAAGCACCTGCCGATCTCCAGGTGGCTGAGCCAGCTCGGCCTACCGCAGTACTGCAGGCTGTTCGATGAGGAGTATGACGGGGTGGAGGTAAGGCCAACTCTCAGTACGGTGACACAGACAGAAACTACAGTAGGACCTTACTGCAGAAACATTACACCAACACAGCATCAGAAATATCAGCCCAAAACAGCATCAGAAATAGCAAGCCAATCCTTACAAGGAGTATTAGAAACCTCACTGCAGTAATAACATTTTCATTACACAATCAAATCAATCAATCAAATTGACTGATCATATGTGGGCTGAAGAAAGGTTTTTTAACGATACAATCACATTGACTGATCATATGTGGTTTTTGTTGATTTCTTCACTATATGTGTCAAAGTCTAAAGAGAAGAACAAGAATCCTAGAATTCTCTCATATTGGAAACCTGTGGGAAATCCATCATGTGAGCTAATATGCGTCCTGCTATGCTAGCCAGTCCGTGTAGCCATATTAATAGTCCTGTGCTCGACAGCAACAGCGAGTACTGAGGAGTGCTGTGCACTATGTGAGGAATTTGAGTGACTGCAGCCCCTGTGGAGTGTGTGTCCGCTGTGGAGTGTGTGTCCCCTGTGGAGTGTGTGTCCGCTGTGGAGTGTGTGTCCCCTGTGGAGTGTGTGTCCGCTGTGGAGTGGATCGCGTGTGATGTTAGGCTTGTCGGGGTGATGGAGCTGTTTAGAAGCTATAAACAGTAGCAGACCCTCCACTGATCACAGCTCTCCTCTCTCTCTCTCCCTCCCTCTCTCACTCTCCCTCTCTCTCTCTCTCTCTCCCTCTCTCTGTCTCTCTCCCTTCCCATCGCTCTCGACCTCTCTCTCACTCACCCTCTTGCTCTCTATTCCTCTGTTTCTTTCTCTCTCACTCTTTTTCTCCTCACTCTGTCTCTCTCTTCCTTTCCATCACTTTCTCTCTCACTCACTCTCTTCCTCTCTATTCCTCCATTTCTTTCTCTCTCACTCTTTTTCTCTCTCTCTGACCCTCTCTTTCTCTTTCACTGTTCTTCTCTATCCCTTTTTCTTCTCCTTTCCTGTCTTCTCCTCACTCTTTCTCTTTCTCTCCCCACTCTCTTTCTCTATCTCCCTTTCCCTCTCTATTTCCCTTTCTCTCTCACTGACCCTTTCTCATTTCTTTCTTCCTCTCCCTCTCTCCCATTCTATCCCTCCCTCTCCCTCTCTCTCTCTCTCTCTCTCTCTCTCCTCCTCCTCTATTTACCTCGGGCAGGCTACCCCATCCCTCACTAAGACACATTAGTGTTGCATTATTCAGTGTCTAAACAGGGGATTTATTAGCACACTTAGCACACAGTCTCTCCGTTTGGCCCCAGCGCCCAGCAGGCACCGCGACGAAAGGGAGGATCACCCCGCAGTTGAGCCCTAGATCAGCTCCCTGGCCCTCAGGTTAAAGGAGATCACTTACTCCCCATCACTGCCCGTGGCTTTCAGCAAATATGGAGGGGTCAGGTTTAGGTGGTGTGTGCTGTGCTGTGTTATCGCAATGAAATCCTCTCTCAGGGTCCTCTCCCACACACAATTAAACACAAAATATGAGGAGTGGAGGTTTTGTTTTTCCATCGTGGGATTAAATGTGACCTTGAGAGCTGTAGCCACCCTACGGGCCCATAATGGACTGTGAAGATTGTTGAAAAGTAAGAGTTCTCCACTTGAGCCTCACTGGGTATGTTCATGAGGGAAACTTGCCTTAGGCCAGTGTGCTGCCTCCCCTCATGCTGTGTGTGAGTAGTGGGAAGGTATGCTGTCTGCAGCCTGGCCAAAACAAGAGCACAAGTACTCAAGCCTCGCTCTTTACCTTCCAGAAGACTACAACTCCCTCCAGTATTTTGTTTTCTGCAGACTGTACTTCAGAAGGCCGCTGGCTTTTATCATTGCCTCAGCAATGCATACCCATCCTTATCAGGCCGCGGCCCACTCCTCTAATAGGCCAAGGACATTGGAGCACAGAGGGACTGGCAGGAGAGTGTTGCTGGCTGTTTTATACTCACCCAGACGTGTTTGTGGGATAGCAAACGCATGCCACGACTTAAGTGATTTTACTCGTCCTCCACGCTAATCACATCAGCAGACTGGAGTTTTTTCTGCCCGGAGGAGATGCACAGTGTTAGTAAAACCTCCATTACTGTCCCATTATCGCAGGAATCATGGGGGGAGGTAATGGGTTTTCTGATTAAATGTTTTCTCCCGTGTGTGTGTGTGTGTGTGTGTGTGTGTGTGTGTGTGCAGGTATAGCAGCGTGAGCCAACTTCTAAACGAGGAAACTGTTCCCAATAGATTAAAAGTTGGTGTTGTTCTTTAAAACATTCTAGGCAGGCGGTGTGAGTGAGGGAGACTGTTGATTTGATATGATATGGGCTTTGCCCAGGCGTTATGTGTCATAGCGTTATTACATCTCCCGGAGACGGGGGTCCTCTCTCCAGTGCGTGACAGACTGGTGGGAGGAATGCGGGTAGATACACGGCTGCCTTAGCCCTTGCCTGATAAGAAATCTCTGTAATAAGGGCGTAGTAATGGGGCTTGTATGCATCATCTCTTTGAAGATGCAGCACTTTTTGACTGCCCTTAGGGCCCATTTTGTTTTACAGGCCTGCGTGCTTGTGCAGGTCCGCATCAAGCGTTTATAGCCGTAACAGAAAAGAATCATCTAACGTCACCACACAGAAGCCTGTGCTAGATTCTCAAACCAGACAACCACACCCCACACCCCACATGTTTTGCTCTGTACAGAGAAAACAATTAAAACCAATGGAACTGTGCTGATAGCAGATTAGGCTTCGTGTGAGTTCTAGTGGAGCCATTCAGGTTCACTGTAGATAGATAGATAGATAGATAGATATAGAGATAGATAGATAGATAGATAGATAGATAGATAGATAGATAGATGGAAAGAAAGAGAGAGAGAGAGAGAGAGAGAGAGAGAGAGAGAGAGGGAGGGAGGTAGAGAGAGGGAGAGAGATAGAAAGAGAGATAGAAAGAGAGAGAGGGAGAGAAAGAGAGAGAGATAGATAGAAAGAGAGAGATAGAGAGAAAGAGGGTTGGGAGAGGGAGAGAGAGAGAGAGAGAG
>NC_045161.1:27410096-27415096 GCF_900700415.2 Clupea harengus
AGTGAAATTCGAATGACCTGGCAGGCAACACCTACGCAGTAGACGGCATACAAGATTAAAAAAAAATTACATATAACATATAACAAAAATAACATATAACATATAACATTAGAACATATAACAAGTAAAAACTATTTAAATTTAAAAGAAGGGCTAGCAGCAGTTTACAGGGTGAAGGAGTGAGGAATATTAAATTAAATTTCATTTAAGTTTCTGATCAGAACCACAGACTGCACCTTTCAGGCTAGTTTAGAATGAGTTCTGACCCTAGCCCTCAGACACATAAAACTACATTGTCACGTTGGCAGGAAGAAGCAGTGTTGTGTTTTTGTCTTTTATACATAGAGATGAGATAAACCAAATGGCAGCAGTTTCTCAAGGTGCTCTTCTGAACAAGTTGATGAAATGCCTTTCCAGGATGTTGGCTACAAGCCATGAAAGGCAGATACAGATTCTCCGTAGCATTCAGGGATTAGTTTGATAACAAGGGGCCCTTCATCGTCCGCATCAGACTGCTGGGAACAACAAAGACAGAACACACAGCAACACACACTCATTTACTGTAAGCATAGACACTGTATCATGCACAGACTTGTTTCCCCTTGTGATATGTGAACCACACACACACTTCTCTCTTCCCCTCGCTCGCTCGCCCCCCAACCCCACTTCTGTGCACTTGCTGCTCCTCTGTGTGTGTGTGTGTAAGTGTGTGTGTGTGTGTGTGTGTGTGTGTGTGTGTGTGTGTGTTAGTGTGTGTGTGTGTGTGTGTGTGTGTGTGCGTGTGTTAGTGTGTGTGTGTGTGTTAGTGTGTGTGTGTGTGTGTGTGTTAGTGTGTGTGTGTGTGTGTGTGTGTGTGTGTGTGTGTGTGTGTTAGTGTGTGTGTGTGTGTGTGTGTGTGTGTGTGTTGTTATTGAGGGAGTCGACACGTGGAAGTCCACCTGGTGATTATAGGCTGCCTCACTCTGCCACGGGTCCGTGGACAGCCCTCTCTGCCCCAGGCCCCGGCCCACGGTGTGTAATTAAGTCTTAAAGCCCCGTGCTCTCAGCTCTGGGATGGATTGCAGGCAGGCAGCTGCTTGTTTCGCTGGTTTGACTTAGATCATCTCTCCGCTACCTAGCACTTCAGCCTGCCAAGTGGAGGGACTCAGTTAGGCCCACTGTTTTTTACAGTTCATAGAGCAACCTGACAAAACCAGCTACAATAGTCTGAATAGCACAAATAGAACCACACATTTAGCACATTTCAGTGCTTACAATAGTCTGAATATCTAAACACACAAATAGAGTACTTTTGCAAATTTCAGTGTTTTTTTCTGTTTTCCAAAACACTGTGGACGGAGGCGCTTCACATAGCCAGTGCACCTTTTGCCATTTCAGTGCTAGAATGGAGAAAATACAAAATAGTTGAAATCGCTCACTACAGCAAACTGAAATATATTAGGTCAACACATGAATTCAAGGCCTTTCAGGGTTGTGACTGTGTAGCGTACATTACCAAAACATTATTTCAAAGTGTTCAGCAAGGAAACTAATCATACACTATATTTTGTAGTATGGAAGCAGCATACAAAAGACCCTTAGTACCAGATACATGAAAAGAGACTGTATTGATTCCCAGCCTCTTAGTTGTCTTGTCATAGCAGCACAACAGCATCATAACCAATTCCCTCTTTTGGAGCTGATATGTATGTATGTATGTCTTGTATTTTGACAGGCGTTGCCTCAGAAAAGGCACACAAGTGTTCATTCTCTGGTTGTGTATAACATTTAATGTTTTATGAAAATGAAAAGTGACTGGAGTGCGAACCTCCGCGAGACGTATAAAACATGTGAGACCGGATGCTACATATTATTCAGGAGGCGGCAAATCCCCATTGTTGTGAAAAGGCCAAGCTGAGACGTCAGCTAGTTAGTAAGCAACATGGCACCAGTCGAACTGCATCACGTCTCTGTTGAGAGAGTTCTCTTTTTGTTTCGTTCACTGCATCATCATTGACGTCACCACCAGCTACGTCACGACCGGTCGCATTACATTAATCCTATAAACGGCTTTCTATTTCAGGGAAAACAGGGTATTAGTACAGTATGAATCGGGGGAATGGGGTATTAGTGCAGTATGAATCGGGGGAATGGGGTATTAGAACAGGTCAGTAGCAGATGAGATGGTTTTACACCAATAATATGATAGCAGAGTAAATGCTAGAGTAAATGCAGAGTAAATGCCTGCCATGGCAGGCCTACTTGGTCAATGCTCTGAGGAGGGTTGGCCTGTAAAGGGGATGCTCTGTCCACTGAGGAGGGTTGGCCTGTTAAGTGAACGCTGTATTGCTGTATTGTTTTTAATCAGAGCTGCGGGATGTTTGTGGAATCAGTGGGGGTTGCTGCCTAATCTGGCCTTTCAAACCTTTGAGAGCTTATGCTAACTGCTGGAGGCTTTCACCCTGCACCACTTCCTGAGTGTAAAATGCTAATTTCACACACACACACGCACACACACACACACACACACACACACACACACACACACACACACACACACACACACACACACACACACACACAGATGTACCTGAGATCAGGGGTCAATCATCATCAGCCTCAATAGTGAGGGTCTGTCTCCAGTGAGACTGTAAGACATGAATGAATGAAGACACCAACACAAGTTTCAAAGACAGACATACACGCACACACACTCCCACACACACACACACACACACACACACACACACACACACACACACATGAATGAAGACACCAACACAAGTTTCAAAGGTGCAAATTCTGTCCTGCCGCTTCGCCCCCAGTTTGACCTCCTGCTGCTGTTTAGTCGATTCAAGAGGATTAGACAGTGAAGCAAATATTTATCAAGTTTGAGTTTCAGTCTGAATATTTAGTAGATACTTTCACCCAAAGTGACAGAAGTCATAGACATTTAGTCTGGTGGTGTGAAGCACAACATACCATGACCCTAATGTTCTTTGAGAGGCATAGAAAAAAAATTGAATTAATGTTTATAAAAAACTATCAATGTTTGTAAACACAACGCCCAAAAGGAAAACATCCTTAGCTACCATAGGTTGCATGTTGTATTATACCATAAAAGTCTATTAGTGTATATAAAGTCTGTATAGTGTGTGTTTGTGTGTGCGTGCACGCATGTGTGTGTGTCTTTGCTTTCAAGAGTGAATTAAGTTTAATGTTATGTTAGCCATTGCCAGGAGCTTTTAGCTAAAAATGCAACCCCACATATTTAGACTGACACCCTATAGCTCAGCTAAATGTGGCAGCCAAACTACTGTTTTTCCACGGGCTTGCAGCGTACCATTAAAGGGGAGGCTGGCGCGGTGCCTTCCCCCCTATTAGTACAGATTGTGGATTTGTATGCCATGAGCGGGACCCTTTGGGAGCTGCCTGCACTCGCCCCGTCCGAGACAAGTGCATCTCATAGACAGCACATGTTGGATTGTGTGCACACGAGAAAGGGCTTACACTAATTCCATTATACATGCTGGACTGAACCCTCGCATGTCAGTGAAGTGACTTTTAAATGACAGTAGACGAAGGTGATTCAACAGTGGTCATAAATCAAGCTGATTTGACTGTTTTTTAAAACCTTTATTGTGGCTGTGCTTGGACTATTGTTAGACAACAAAAGGATCCTTGCTTGGGATTTTATGATAGAGCCAATCCTTCTCTAGATGCCAGTTCCGTCCCTTATGCGGGTCCGCTCAGGAAGACCCCCGTGGGAAGTAGATGCGTAGCATCCTGATGATGATCCCTAGTGAAGCTGAAAGAGTGGTGGAGCTGGGAGCAGCTGAGAGGAGCAGACTGAAGCTTCCTCCGTGAGGAGTCACACACACACACACACACACACACACACACACACACACACACACACACGCACAGACTCTTTACGGCACTCTCCTTCTCTGTGAGGTGTCACATGGGCCAGTGGAACATCTGACGACAGTGGCTGAACTCTGTCACCTCCAGCCCAAGTTTGTTTCCTTTTGTGGATACAGCAACACAACAAACACAAACAACACAAACACACACACATGCATAAACACACACAAACACATATGCAAATAACACAAACACACTCACGAACGTTAACACAAACACACAGGCATCAACACACACACACATACACACTCACATACACACACACACACACACACACACACACACACACACTCCAACATCAAAAAATCCTCTTGGTAGCTTCAGCCACAGTTGAAAATACTCTCCCTCGAACAGAAGACAGCACAAAATATGCCAGAGCGAAACTCATCTGAACTCTAAATACTTTCATCTCTGCCAAATATAGTTTGATGCAGTCAGTGGTTAGCAGACAGAGCCTACTGAAGACCCTCATTAGCCAGCTGGTGCTATTCGTGGGCGACACGTCACTATGATAGGATCTCACGCTCTCGGCCCACAACGCCCAGGCTCTCCACACAAACAGCGGCCGTGCCAGCAGCTCCCGAGGTCACTGGTCTGCCCCCGGCAGCCTGGGTGGTTTTCAGGGTTTAACCACGGTTGTGTCAGTCACCCTGACCACCGCTTCAGAGCTACACACACTTGAGCTGTTGTTTGTTGTTTCAAAAGACGCTTCAATCCCTATTTCTATTATTCACTATTCATTTCCAACAGTGTCATATTTTTTTCCATGAACTTGAATTTTTTTTTTTATCCGAAAAAGTTTTCAAATAAAAAGTTTGTTTATTCATCTACTTACTTACTTACTTAGTGAGGATTGATTTTTTCCGGGTACTTCTTTATTTTCAGTCCCTCAGGGTGTTAGTCAGCTTTAACGTCCTGACAGTGGCACCTACTCACTGGTGACTCTTGCTGAGTCCCGCCCTGTTCCTCTTTCAGCGAGCGGACATCAGCTCCCTGACAGGCTCTCGGTAACGTGAGAGGCCGGATGCCTGGATGACTGTCAGTCAGGCCCGATGATGTGCTGACGCTCTTCCCTGGAAGAAAACATGAGTTTC
>NC_045161.1:27427596-27432596 GCF_900700415.2 Clupea harengus
GGCATTAGCTGAGTCTGTGGGGTATGTGTGTGTGTGTGTTGTGTGTGTGTGTGTGTGTGTGTGTGAACAAAAGGCCTGTTATCAAAGCCCTGCCAGGCCATTACGCAGAAACCCACACCAGCGCTCCCCGTTCTGTTTTCACAACACACGGCAGAAAAACACACTCCCGTTAGGTAACCGAGCTTACATAATGAGAGGTGGGTGAAACGGTGTCTGATACGGAGTGTGTTTTTGTGTGTGTATGTGTGTGTGTTGTGTTTTTGCACACTGATAATTGTGTAACTGTATTGTACTGTACAGCGTTCTGGATAGAAGTGTCTGCTAAATGAATAGCGCATAGTGTGCTTAATGTGTGTGTTTGTTTGTGTGTGTTTTCTCAGAACTGAGGATGATGGCGGAGGGGAAGTTCGCCAGCTTGCCCCGGAACATGCACATGGCCCGGCAGTGCCCGCTGGCCTCGTCCATGGACCTGCTGAGCACCAGGATGCCCGGCGTCATGGCCGACCTGCCGCCCGTGGCCAGCGAGGGCTACCCGGGCTTCTCCATCCACGGGACGCTGCCGCGCAAGAAGAAGACGGGCACCTCGACGACGGGGCGCCCCTGGGACGCGTGTGGATCCCTGCCACACCCAGCTCGCGCCCGCCTGCCCTCCTCGCCACTCATACACAACGTCATAGATGAACATCAGCCCTTTCACTCACTCAGGGACGCATGCCCAGCATACAGGTGAGCCCTACACACACACACACACACACACACACACACACACACACACACACACACACACACACGGTTCCAGCTCTCAACAAAATTACATTTGTTTTTAAAATCTTCCTCTAACATGCCTCGAGACATGAATAAGTGTGTCTTTGGCCCCAGAAACAGATTCCTCTGCCCCCTCTCATGAAAATGGCCCCAGTAAATCTGGCCAGGTGCCCAGTAGCGTACCGCAACACGTATCTCTGGTAACAGCAGTAACCAATCACACGCCTCCGAGATGAAAAGCTGTGTGTATTACAGAGTGAGCTACTACTGGCTGCTCCCTACAAACAACATAAACATTCCCAGCATCGCAGCAACCTCACCAGCACTCTCTCTCTCTGTCTCTCTCGCGCTCTCACAGTCTCGTTCACTCTCTCTCTCTCTCTCTCGCTCTTTCTCTCACACACTCTCTCTCTGTCTCTCTCTCTCTCTCACTCTCTTTCTCTCTCTGTCTCTCATTCCCTCTCTCTCTTTCGCTCCCTCTCTCTATCTGTGTGTGTGTGTGTGTGTGTGTCTGTAATCATATTCTGCGGGCTGCTGGGTAATTAGGGTTATGTAGAAGCTGATGAGAAGGCTGCAGCAGTGTTGTCCGTGTAAAGTGTTGTGAAGTGGGGCCCCGCTCTCTCACTTTCCCAGGGCCCTGTCTGTTATAGGCCAGCGGGGGCTGATCATGAGGCCCAACTCCCAGCCTGCCCCTGAAATAGCCCCCAGAGCCGGGCCAGGCCAAGCCGAGCCGAGACGGGCCAGGCCGCTGTAGCAATATAAGCAGATCAGCCCCATATCCAATCAGTGAGGGGGGGCGAGACGCAACTTTCCCCAGGGGGCTTCTGGTGGGTCGGTGCCATGTGGCCTGGGGTTGGCTGAGTGTGTGTGTGTGTGTGTGTGTGTGTGTGTGTGAGTGTGTGTGGGTGTAGCTGACTGTGTAACGCTGATGTTATCTGCAGGGAGAGGCAGGATTGCGTCTAGTCCCGTCTAGCCGGCAGCCGCAGTTTTACATGCAGACATAAAGGTGCATGGCAGGAGACATGTGTAATGCTTGTTTGTGTGTGTGTGTGTGTGTGTGTGTGTGTGTGTCTGCTCTCACCACAGCGTCATGAAAGATAAGCCAGTGAGTGTGAAAGGCATCTCACCTGTCCACAGGTGGGCTCAGAGGGCTTGACATTCATCTGCCAGTCTGCTATCCTGTAGAGTGATTAAGTGATTATATTGTCTACAAGATGGGGATGAGTCAAAGACGAAACCATCCATTTGGCCTGACGTGGTCCTGGAAGAGCAGGAGAATGGCATTAAGCCACAAGGATCCGCCTGTGCCAGTTTACAGGCTGGATTTAGGAGACAGAGCCTGGCTACACCGAGAGCAGGGGAAAACATCGCTGCTCTTTATAAATGTCACACGCTGGCAACAGGGCAGGAGGCAAATGTGTGTTTGTGTTTGCGTGTGTATGTATGTGTGCGTGTGTGTGTGTGTGTGTGTGTGTGTGTACAAACGATTGTGTTTGTGTGCATGTGTATGTGTGTGTACTAACGATTGTGTGTGTGTGCATGTGTGTGTTTAAATTAATGTCTATGTGTGTACAAATGTGTGTGTGTGTGTGTATTTTCATTTGCCCATATGTGTGTTTGTGTATGTGTGTGTGTTGTAACTGACAATTTAATGTAGCCTCTGTGTGTGTGTCCTGACATTTGGAGGTTATCTAATATAAGGTCTGTAATTTCATCAACTCTGCTGAAGCTGCTGTGTGTGTGTGTGTGTGTGTGTGTGTGTGTGTGTGTGTGAGAGAGAGAGAGAGAGAGAGAGAGAGAAAGAGAGAGGTGACAGTAATGACAAAAGAAGCTCCTTGGCTTGCCTTTTACAGTTAGCAATGACCTCACATGAAAATGGGGTTTCCATAACAACGCTCCCACCGGCTTGAACCGGTCTGGTCGTTTATAAAAGTAAGAGATAGACAGATAGATAGATAGAGAGAGATATATATAAATAAATAAATAAATAAATAGATAGATAGATAGATAGATAGATAGATAGATAGATAGATAGATAGATCGTAAAGAGGAGGGGAGGGGAGAACATAAAACAGATAGAAAGATGAAGGGAATGAGAAAACAGACGCAGATTGCTAAAGACTGAGACGTGCCATGGCTGGCTTTGAATGAAAGTCAAGTCAAGTCAGCTGTTAATGTGTGTATCATACATACAGGGGAGCGAGACTCACAAGGACCACAGGGCCACACAGAACAAATAACACATAATAATAAACGAGAAGCGTCGGATGAATAAGTAAAAGTAATGTACAGCGAAACAAACAGCACACAATGAACGGGAAGCGTCGGATAAATAAGTAAAAGTAAAGTACAGCGAAACAAAAGGCAGCGGAGTAGAGTTCCTTTTCCTCGGGGCGTGCGGTGCCAGGGCAGGCTTCGCCGTGTCATGTTCTGGTAACCCTAGACCCGAGGTTGGGTGCAGGGCTGAGTTGGAGGTGTTGAAAGTTGTGGAGAGCCGGGTTGGGTGGAGGTGGTGGTTGAGGTGGTGGTGGTAGTGGTGAGTCGGCCACTCTGGTGGGCCTTTGTGTTGGCGGGCACCACTCCTCTGTCATCCAGCTGGGTGTGGAAGCAGAGGCCCTAGCGTAGCTACGTCGGTTATCGGCCAGTTTGTTAAAAATCAGCCAGTCTGTTAAACAATCAATATGCTAAGTTTATTAATAGATTAACATGACAACGCGAACGTAGCCGATAACACACGCACGTCGCTATTATACCCCGTTACGATAGGAAGTCTGAGAGGGCCCTTGCCACTGGGTCTCCAGCCTGCTGAAAAGAGACGTCTGCCCCATATAATAGATGAGAGTGTGTGAACCCTATCAGTGTGTGTGTGTGTGTGCCACCAAAAAGAGGTTTGCTTCATTTAATAGATGAGAGTGTGTGAGCCCTGTCAGTGTGTGTGTGTGTGTGTGTGTGTGTGTGTGTGAGTGTGTGTGTGTGCATGTGTGCCACTGGCCTGTTGACAAGAAAGGTAGTAATAATACAAATGAAAATAAAAATAAAAATAGGTAAATATGTGTGGTAACAGATGAGAGGAGAGTTACGCCACTAATGTGATGTGTGAAGGTAAATGGAGGATGGGTGCTTTGAAAGAGATTTCTCTTTTGATAATGAACAGAAGAATGCAAGTGATGGAATGGCTCAAAATGAAAATCCTCACGCAACTAATTCAGACGCCTCAGTTGCTATAAGCGATGCTAGCGTGTCTGGCTGACTTGCGCCAGACTTGGCCAAAGAAAGAGTCTGCTCCCTCCCCTCAGTGTGAGCTGCCAAGCTAAATAACTGGCGGTCTGGGGTGTCTGTCTCGTAAGAAGTTGTCAGACCCATGTTGTCATTTCTTTTGCCGATAAAACAGAGGACAGGAGGGTCACAGAGACATTTTTTCCATGAACATTTCATGTTTTTTGATAGATATGAGAATTTAGTGCCAGCATGCTTAAGTGTTCAAAATAGCTTACGCGAGTTCTCAACTGAACAGATCGTGATCTCACTGTTTGTATAACTAATTCTTCTTCCATTGGACTGTAGGTTCAGTCAGAACAGGGTTCTAGCAGGTGTTACTGTAGGTTCAGTCAGAGCAGGGTACTAGCAGGTGTTACCCAGCTGTTCAAACTGAGGTCTAGCTGAAAGCCAAACCTGGATGAGCCTGGAGAACCAGTGAAGCGTTTTATAAGATTTATATATTTATAGACAAGATATGAGAAGGCACAGGGGGGCGAGAGAGCGGAGTTTCATTTTCAATCCAACCTTATATAAGCAGTGTGTGTGTGTGTGTGTGTGTGTGTGTGGGGGGGGGTGTGTGTGTGTGTGTGTGTGGGGGGGGGGGGGGTGTGTGTATGTGTGTGTGTGTGTGTGTGTGTGTGTGTGTGTATGTGTGTGTGTGTGTGTGTGTGTGTGTGTGTGCGTCCTTGCTCTCCGGTGAGGATAGATGAGCATAGAGCTTCTGGGGTGTGTGGCATGTGTGTGCGCATGTGCGTGCATTGATGTGTACATATTTACGTTGTTGCGTGTTTGTATATGTATTTGCGTGTTTGTATGTGTGTGTTTATATACAACACTGTCCCACAAGGTCACTCACCCTTAGCAGGAACCAATCCTGATTAAAATAACCCTGGGGCCGTTTCTGTGGAATTGGGAAGTGTGAGTATCGGTGACCTGGCAGTGCTGTTTAAGCAGTTCTGGTTCTGGACTTGCCAAGG
>NC_045161.1:27435096-27447596 GCF_900700415.2 Clupea harengus
CTCTCTCTCGCTGCCGTTTACTTTACCGGCCGCTGTATCTTTTGCATTCCTCTTCGCTCTCTGTAGTACACACACACACATCTCCGGACACAGGGACACACACACATTCTGGGGTCACCACCGCTGCTTCCGCTGTGCTTAGGTGAGTTATATTTAGCAAGTAATCTTATTTAATTTTTTTATCCCCGCCGCTTCGGAAAAGTTTACATAGTTTGAGGCTTGTTTGACATTTTTCTCATATGGATTTGCACGGAACGGCACCGCAGCCCGCTGCATGGGCTCACCTCGCTGTGAGGAGTTTATCTGTGTTTGTGCTGTGTGTTCAGTCCCTCTCTACCCCACCACAGCCACAGCCCTCTCTCCAATCCTTGTGGGAAATCTTGTGTGTGGGACTCAAGGAATTAATTTCCCCTTGACAGTAATCCGTCTGCATTGAGAGGTTTGTTAGGGCTCCGCTCTTAAAGGAAACTTGTAAAAACAAAGAGATCAAGAAAGTGTAACGCACAGCAGATATTAAAGACAGAACTTCATAGGATTTATAGTCATTGATGTCTAATTAACAGCTGAACAGCACTGTTCTAAGTGCGATGTGACTGCATTGTGCCTCTTTTCCTATAGGCTCTCTCTCTCTCTCTCTCTCTCTCTCTCTCTCTCTCTCATTCTCTCTCTCTCTCACACACACACACACACTCACACACCTCAGAGCATTTGATTGTGTGATTGAGAAGGACTTGCCACTTGTCACTCTTCTTAAAGGTATTTCCTCAGTTTACTCAGCCAAAGACATCTCACAGTGGCGGGGGTCGCAGGGTAGGGGTGGGGGTGGGGTGGTGTTTGGGGGTGGGGCAGAGATCAGCTGCGTTCGGAGGCATTCTCCGTCTGGGGGGGGGGATTGCGCACAGGGGCAGATGTCTGAGAGGAGCGCTTTGAACCCGGAGCTCGTAACGCTGTGTGAAATTAGCTGCTGAGGTTAGGAGAGGAGGAAGACTAGAGGGGCCTGGGGGGAGGAGGAGGAGGAGGAGGGAGGCAAGCAGGCGGGCGGTGCTGCTGAGGTCTGTGCACACCACCCTAACTGCAGCCAGAGCCTAACCAGAGCTGAGGCAGCCAGCAGAAGACACAGCAGACGACTACACACATTCTTCAAAACACACTCAAACCCCCCCCCACACACACACACACACACTTACACACACACACACACACACACACACACACACACACACACACACACACATTCTCACTCACACACACACACACATTCTCACTCACACACACAGCGGTCTCCAGCTCCCGAGAGTGCATCTGTGTGAATGTGTTCCCTAAAAAGAGCTCTGTCTCTCTCCCATAGGGATCCTTGCGGCATGGACCCCACCTTGGAGTATGTGAAGGTAAGAAACTCTATGTTTTTATATATATATGTGTGTGTGTGTGTGTGTGTGTGTGTGTGTGTGTGTGCTGTTTTATACAGCAAATGTGGAAGCTAGGCTTATTGAGTTTTGCACTCCTTAAAGTTTTGTCCACAAAGTATCCGTCTGTAAACCTGACCTCATGTGTCACCTGCCATGTCGAGTGTCAGAGTCACCTTAGGTTGGCTGATAGTCCTGCGGCTGTTGCTAACAGGTTGCTAGGGGTTGAGGCTAATTCTGACTTAGCTGCACTGAATGCCTGACACCACAGGGTTAGTTTTTGAGAGTTTTGTTAGCGGCGGGTAGGAGCACAGGAGCAGTGGTGGTGACGTGACTATAAGCTCCTTTTCTGCTAACTCCAGCACAGGCTGCAGACTGGACCTCTATGTCTCTGACAGCAGGTCAAAGTTGGTTTTGCTTAAGGAATCAAAGGGCTGGAAAAAAAAACAAATGAACACTTCTGCTTACTGTACATAAATCTACAGCTTACCATGTGTATTTGTGTGTGTGTGTGTGTGTGTGTGTGTGTGTGTGTTTGTAAGTAGGTCTTTTGGATTTGGTGAAGTAACATGTTTTATAATGTAGGATATGGATTTAAAAGATCTGTAATCAGATTTCATAGATTTCATTTCAGTTTTCTTTTTACTCCCCCTTCATGCCAGTGTCGGACAATGAAGAGTTTATTTCCCTCTGCCAGTGTCATGTTAGCTGCCATCTTTAGTTAGACATACAGGACTGTCAGGCTTTCAAACTCTGTTTGGAGAGAAGAGTAAGGCGTCAGCCTGCCTGAGTCTAACATGCATGGTCCATTAAGACAGGAAGCCAACACACATACTTCACAAGATTGGGATCTTGTGCGTTTCTGAAGACATGGAAATGGAAGTCTGAATGATGTGTTTGTCCCCTATGACCAAACTGCAACGTTTGCACTGACGTAGCACTGTGATTATTTGGAAGCAGAATACAGTTTGACAATATGGCTCCGTTGACATGACAACGAGGTGGCCATTGCACTGATATCACTCGTGACTAGCCGTGAATCTGACAGTGTTCTGAATGTTACTGTAGGCTATCTGGAGCTGAGCTCCCTTTCCTCTCTTGGTGAAACTGTACCTGCCTAACTGGGGCCTGTTATGGGTATTAGGAGTGACTGATGTGGACTGGGCTGTCTCAGTAATCTTATTTCTCAGCGGCTCCAGGACCTCTTCTCTCTTCTCACTGTCTCAGGAGCTGTAGAGTAAGGAGAGGCCCAAATCTCATTTCACCCCCGCCTCGCCTCTCTCACCTGCGTCCTCTCTGAGCGACGTGTGTGTGTGTGTGTGTGTGTGTGATGGGGGGTGGGGTTCTGTCACCACACCATGACCTCTCTCAGTCTGCTGAGATCTCTGCTCCTCCACCACCTCTCTCTCTCTCTCTTTGACTATATAGTCTCACTCACACACACATTATATTTATTTCTCTCCCATACACAAACCGACTCTCTTTCTCACTGTTTCTTACTTTCTTCCCGTCTTAATGTATTTCTCTCTCTCTCTCTCTCTCTCTGTCTCTCTCTCTCTCCCGCTCTGATGTTGGGGTACAGTAGAAGTGTGGGGAGCCGTGTGGGCTCCTCTCCTGTGATGTGTGAGCTGTTGGGGGTTTGCTCCGCCGCTTGGGAGACTGAAGGCTTTGCTTTTCACATGGCCATGAGAGCCCTCTGATGATACACTCCTCTGAAGAACAGAGGGAGAGAGAGAGGGGACATGGAAAGAGAGAGAGAGAGAGACAGAGAGAAGGAGATGGAAAGAGAGACGGAAAAAAAAGAATAAGCATGCACCAATCAAAAGAGCCGTACTGTAATAGGACACATACGGCCTGTGTTGACTGCGCTGATTAGTTTATTTATTTACGTGTAAGAGATCAACGCTGTGCACGACAGAACTGCTCACATTAGGATTCTAGTACTCCTGTTTCAGGTGCACTAACCACAGCTGTACTGATCTCAGCTCCAGTACTCCTGTTTCAAGTGCATTAGCCACAGCTGTACTGATCTCAGCTCCAGTACTCCTGTTTCAAGTGCATTAGCCACAGCTGTACTGATCTCAGCTCCAGTACTCCTGTTTCAAGTGCATTAGCCACAGCTGTACTGATCTCAGCTCCAGTACTCCTGTTTCAGGTGCACAGCTGTACTGATCTCAGCTCCAGTACTCCTGTTTCAGGTGCACAGCTGTACTGACCTCAGCTCCAGTACTCCTGTTTCAAGTGCATTAGCCACAGCTGTACTGACCTCAGCTCCAGTACTCCTGTTTCAGGTGCACAGCTGTACTGACCTCAGCTCCAGTACTCCTGTTTCAGGTGCACAGCTGTACAGATCTCAGCTCCAGTACTCCTGTTTCAAGTGCATTAGCCACAGCTGTACTGATCTCAGCTGGTGTGCATGTCAGGTTAGTTTGGGAGTTGGATTACATGTGTGTGTTTCTGTTTGTGCATTTGTACGAGTTTCTTCTCATTGATGCCCAGTGTCCTGTCTTTGGCACATGTGATTGCCAGAAGTGTATCCCTTTAAGAACCTTAAAGCACATGTGATTGCAAGAAGTGTGTCCCTTTAAGAACCTTCCATACAGGTGCATTTCCTCCATCAGAGGAATTTCAGCAAATCTCTAGTTTCCACTCCCCTGTTTTATCAACAAACGTGTGGTCAGACCAAACACTGTGGTTCTGGCATAAGCACACTCACTTCTGCTGTTTGTGAGGGGTCACACGAACAGGGAACTTCCGACGAGGAAACTAAAATCTCACTGAGCACGAGTCACAGAGATCTGCTGATGTCTCATGAGATGTCTATCTGCTGATGCCTCATGAGATGTGTGGCAGGTTCTGCTGCTTCTCCCTCAGGGTACACTGTAAGCGCTGGTGCCTCAGTTTATACCTCAGGGTACACTGTAAGTGCTGGTGCCTCAGTTTACACCTCAGGGTACAATGTAAGCAGTGGTGCCTAAGTAGTTTCAGGGGGGTGGAGGACCACAAAGGCCCAGAGGGGCTCACAAAGGCCATATCAACATGTGTTTTGCTGAAGTTTTTTAAATGCGGGCATTTGGGTTTATTTACTTATTCCTTCATTTATTTTATTTAGCAATTTCCTCATTAGAGCAGGAAGTCAGCAATTGGGCACGAGCGAAGTGGAACAACAAAGAGCCAGACCTGCTGAGGTCATATCCTGTGGTGTGAGGGCCTGGTGGCCTGAAGTAATCTGGATATCAGCAGAAAAAGGGCCACAGTCTTACATCTGCCCCTGTGGCTGTGCTACAGCATATAGATGTTGATCTGCCTCTGTGTTCGTGCTACAGCATGTAGACGCTGATCTGACTGTGCTACAGCATGTAGACGCTGATCTGACTGTGCTACAGCATGTAGACGCTGATCTGCCCCTGTGGCTGTGCTACAGCATATAGATGTTGATCTGCCTCTGTGTTCGTGCTACAGCATGTAGACGCTGATCTGACTGTGCTACAGCATGTAGACGCTGATCTGCCCCTGTGGCTGTGCTACAGCATATAGATGTTGATCTGCCTCTGTGTTCGTGCTACAGCATGTAGACGCTGATCTGACTGTGCTACAGCATGTAGACGCTGATTCTGCCCCTGTGGCTGTGCTACAGCATATAGATGTTGATCTGCCTCTGTGTTCGTGCTACAGCATGTAGACGCTGATCTGACTGTGCTACAGCATGTAGACGCTGATCTGCCCCTGTGGCTGTGCTACAGCATATAGATGTTGATCTGCCTCTGTGTTCGTGCTACAGCATGTAGACGCTGATCTGACTGTGCTACAGCATGTAGACGCTGATCTGCCTCTGTGTTTGTGCTACAGCATATAGATGTTGATCTGCCTCTGTGGCTGTGCTACAGCATATAGACGCTGATCTGCCTCTGTGGTCGTGCTACAGCATATAGACGCTGATCTGCCTCTGTGGTCGTGCTACAGCATATAGACGCTGATCTGCCTCTGTGGCTGTGCTACAGCATATAGACGCTGTTCTGCCTCTGTGGTCGTGCTACAGCATATAGACGTTGTGTCCATCAAGCATTTTCTGAAGTAGCTTCAATATAGCAGTGATTCTATGCGCACACGAGCTAATATAATGTGATATAATGTAATATAATATAATGTAATAAGATATAATGGAGCTACCGTAGCTAAAACAAAGTGTAATAATGGAGTCGGATCTGACTAGCATTGGAATTGGACATGGCCATTATCACTGAAGAGGATCTGAGGGAGGCTGGGAGCGTTGGAATTGTTTGAGGAAGCCTCAGATGGCTAAAAATAATGCCCTCTATGGGTGGAGACCAAATGTCTTCCCTCCGGGGGTTTCTAGTGTTTGTGCAAGAGGGGGAGTCTGAAATGATGCTCATCTAATTGTACCCTGCATACACTAAGGCTTACTATACACACATGGGGCTACACACATGACTATACACACATGGGGCAACCTTTTGGGCAATGTGCTACTGATACACGCTAACAGAGTCAACGGCATCTGGCAGCCAGAACATTCATATAGTCTGTGAAGTATGTACAAGTATGTACAAATATAAAAAGCACGTTGTATTTATTAATTACATTAACTACATAATACCTACATGGCTATTTATATCCATGAGAGATAGGCATTAATTGTGTAAGATCTGCTGAAGAGTGTTGCTGAGTGAGCTGGCTGATGGTGTCATTAGCCTGACATTAGATGGGAGCGGACCAAGGCAGTGCTCTTGACTCAGACACTCTTAATGGCTGGAGTCATGTAAGGACTCATCCACACACACCTCCAACAGGGGACCTGCTGTGAAGGGTTCAGAAGAGAAAGAGAGAGAGAGAGAGAGAGAGAAAGAGAGAGAGGGAGAGAAAGAGAGAGGGAGACACTTAGAGAGAAAGAGAATGAGAGAGAGAGAGAGAGAGAAAGAGAGAGAGGGAGAGAAAGAGAGAGAGAGAGGGAGACACTTAGAGAGAAAGAGAATGAGAGAGGGAGAGAGAAAGAGAAATAGAGAGAGAGGGAGAGGAGGGGGGCGAGGAGGAGAAAAAACAGTCTGTTAGGAACTTCCTGGTCTGTTCAGAGGGACTGTTCATGCAGCCCTGCGACCCTCCTTTATCTCTGCCACTCCTCTCTTTCTGTCCCTTGCTCAATCTCTCTTTCTCCACCTCTATCTGTCACTCCCCTCTCTCTCTCTCCCTCGCTCTCTCTCTCTCTCTATCTCCCTCTCTCCACCTCTGACTCCAATTGAATGGGCTGAAATTGAATTATAAATCGGGTGATAATATGAGGGGGTTTTCTGCTGTTCTAGGGCAGTGTTGTGTGAAGCTGGAGATGATAGGAATGTGGTTTTGGATGTGTAAGATGGCGAGGGTTGTTTAGCTGCTGGGAGGATGTAAGCCTTGTGGTTGAGGTGTTCTTTGTGTTGTATGTGTTGTAATGGTGTACCTGTGTAGCGCATGACAGTGCTCGGATTAAGTTAAACATTGAGTGTTAAACCTCCTTCACTTGGACTTCTCCTTTTCTTTCTCTCTCTATTCCACTCTCTTCTCCTCTATATTTCCCTCTCTTTCTAACCCTCACTCTCTCCATCTGTCCTTCTCTGCCTCTCCCTCTCTTCATACCTCACCCTCTCTACCTTCTCTCTCTCTTTCACTCACTATCCCACTCTCTTTTCCTCTCTATTTACCTCTCTTTCTAACCCTCTCTCTCGGCCCTCCCCCTCTCTCTGTCCATCTCTGCCCTCTCTCTCCCTTTCTCTCTATGTCCGTCTTTACTCTCCCTCTCTCTCTCTGTCCCTCTATACTCTCCCTCTCTCTCGCTGTCCATCTCTGCCCTCTTCCTCTCTCTCTCTCTCCCTCTCTCTCTCTATCCCTCTCTACTCTCCCTCTCTTTTCCTCTCCCTCTCTTTCCCTCTCCCTCTCTCTCTCTCTGTCCGTCTCTACTCTTTCTCTCCATCTCTCCCTCACTCTCTCTCTGTCCCTCTCCCTCCCCCTTTCTCTCTCCCTCCCTCTCTGTCCTTCCCTCTCCCTCTCCCTCTGTCCATTTCTCATGGTGGAAACAGTGGCAGCTAGAGTGGCTAAGGGCTGCTGAGAGAGCTTTGGGCAGAGAACAAAGGCCCTCTGTGTGCCCTGTGAGATCCTCTCCCAGCCTGTGGTGGTGAAAGACCCCGTTGGCCTCTCCGTGTGGCCAGCTCCGGCGTCAGCCTGGGCCTGAGCCTGGGCCTGGGCAGCCGGAATACACTGGCCTTTGTGTCGGGCAGTGGCAGGGCCACCTAAGCTGGAGGTCCCAGGAGGGGGCTACCGTGAGTGTGTTTTGGCATACACCCTCCTATAATGCTGCCTGGAGCTCATGGTGATGTCTGCCAGAACGGAGGAACTTTTTCATAGTTCTAGGAACTGTTAGTAGGAAGTATGGTCGGCAGGAACTGCAGGAACTGAGGATGATCATAGTTCTTAAAACGCCATTTTGAGTAACTTTCTTTAGCTCCTGCTTCAGGGTAGGTGCTCTCTCAGCACAAGAGGAACCATGAGTGGTTGGTCTAGACGTAAGTGACATCGTTGTAGCAATCTTTTGGCGGCTTATGTCACTTCAGCGTTCCTACTGGCGGTGCAAATGCAAACAGGAAAAAAGCCCTTGAAGGTGTGTAGCGTAGCTATGTCAGTTATCGGACAGTGTCAAACATCGGCCATTCTGTTAAACAATCAAAATGCTAAGTTTAATAATGGATTAACAATCTATAACTTCAGTTTAATAATGGATTCACATGACAACACGAACGTTTGCCGATAAAACACTCCGTCCGATAATTAACACCGTTACGATAGTTCTCTGAGGAGCTCTTCAGTTCCTCTCAAGGAGTCTCTAGAACTGTGGTCTGAAAGTGCCTAATGTGAGCTTCACCTAGAGGCAGGGAATGTCAGCTGTTCTCTCTAAGGTCAGAGAGTGGGCATTGGTATTGGAGAGGATTCAAATGCGAAAAAACAAGTACACAAACACACAAACAAAAACAGGTACACAAACAAAACAGAAACAAGCTTGCTTTTAGAAAGGGCTATAGCTGGATATCATGTCAGCGATGGAAGTTAAAGTGGACAAGATATTTTGCAGGATGATTAGTGCCAAGGCATAAAAGGTTTTGCTTATTTCAGCAGTCCCTGAATGGGCCGTTATGCTTAGGGGATCACAGTGGAATGGACACTCATGTGTACCAGGAAGCCATTTAGAAAATTGTGTACTTTGATTTATCTGTAATTTCGCTCAATTTCCTCAGTAGTTCTCCATTTCCCCCTCTCTTTCTCTCTTACTCTCACCTCATCTATTTCTTTAACTCTGTCTTCTTGTCTCTCTGTCACTCTCTTTCTTTTACTCTGTCTTCTTGTCTCTCTCTCTCTCTCTTTCTTTAACTCTGTCTTCTTGTCTCTCTCTCTCTCTCTCTCTTTCTTTTGCTCTGTCTTCCTGTCTCTCTCTCTCTCACCCCATCTTTCTTTCGCTCTCTCTTCCTCTTTCTCTCTCTCTTTCTCTCACCCCATCTCCTTCTTTCGCTCTGTCTTCCTGTCTCTCTCTCTCTCTCTCTCTCTCTCTCTCTCTCTCTATGTCTCTCTCTCTCTCTTTCCATAACAAGAGGATCAGGGAGCTGTGCTGCCATTATTCTGGAAGTGAATTATCTCCATCTAGTGTTCATGAGGAGATCCCACAGCTCAGCTGCCTAAAGAGTGAAAGCATGATCTGTTTGGACTAAGAGGATTATTCAAGAACAGGGACAATCTTTGTAGTAACACTTTCATTTTATAAAATTGTAATCACAGCATTAAGTGTAGTGTATAACTAACCATACCAATGATCAGTGTACAACATCACAGTGATACTCTGTCCTTACATAGCTATCGCCCTGAGCCTAATCTCAAGGCATGAACTTCTGTGATTGAGTGGTCAAATCATTGGTGGGTTCCCACCATGAGTTCCTAATTCTAACCTTAGCTTAAGCTATGTGTTATTAGATAGAACAACTGCATACTGTATATTTAACTGTACTTCAGTAAGGTTTGCTTTAGAGTAGATGCACTGTGACAAGAGTTATGTCATATAAAATCTCCCTTTTTCTTTTTTTTTAAAAAGAAATTGTAGTGGTGGCCGTTGAGTTATATGTTCTCCATCCAAAATACTGCAGAACTTCTGTTGGTGCTTTTAAACGTGAGGGGATATTTTTATGTTGGCCCTGAGATGAGAAAAACTTTATTTTTACTCACGTTCTTTTCTGGAAGTAGTCATTTAGTCCGTGCACAGAAAAAAAGATTTAATTATTGTCGTAGGGTTGTGTTCCCTATTATTTTAGCGTTTTTGTGTTTCTTTTTTTCTGAGAAGAAGGGAAAAAGGGAATAAAAAAAAAAAACACTTCTAGTCTCCTAGGACATTTTGGAGCCCAGTTTGGCTTTGGCAGGAGGGAGGCATTCTTACAGTATGAGGGGGGGTGTACCAGCCTCCCATGAGGGCATTGTTTACACTTTATGAGTGTGTGTGTGCAGGGGCGGCCCTAGCACATTTGGCGCTCTAGGCGAGCTTCACTCCTAGCTTTTCCCCTCGAAAACGGAATTGCAACTTTCAAACGCCATTTTGCCCTGTAAGACTGCATTTCTTTCACATAAACACAACAACGATCGCGACAATGAACAAACATTAATTCAAGAACAAATCACTGAGAAAATATCACGCCTGTGCTGGACTACGCTCCGGCCACGCCCCCTGTTGAACTGTTTATGGACACACACAACACCTCCACGTCATCTTCCCAATCGCCTGCAAATAATGTTTTCTTAGTCTTCTAAAAGTTAATCTAAAATGATATAACAAAAGTATGTATTATCATCATTTGTTAAATGTAGCTATTATGTAGTTATTAAGCATTTTGGTGTATTTGGACAGCCTGACATTTTTTTATCCCAAGATTCATAGCTCTTGATTAGTTGAATCATGTCTAATTAAACTGGCTAGCTCGCTCCACCAAAACTAAAGCTGTCCAAATTTGATTACTCAAATTTTTATGACGCAAAATGACGCAAATTGCGGTACAGCTGAACTTGAACTGATGTTTCGACTGAATGGCAATAACAAGGAACGTCACAAGTCACTGGCTAGCTAGCGTTAGCTAACTAGCAAGATTACATACAAACCATTCGCTAAAGTTGACAACACTTGGATTTTTACCAGTATTCCTCACTTATTGACAAGTTGCCGTGTTTGGCTTCCTTAATGGGTGTGCTATGCAACGAGTAAGATATGTGTAGTGTTGTTGCACTGGCTATTGGCTTTATATGTGCGCCCCTATTTTAATCATGTCTTTTTTTTGTATAATGTAGAATAAATGGACATCATTTTTGATATACCCGCCTCTGTAAAATCATTAAAGAACTATGTGACAGGGAGTAGGAAAACGTTCAATGATAAGGTACATCTTTTCCTAACTCCACTAAAGTGCTGCGGGCAATTCACGCATTCGTGAACGTTTTCTTATCTGGAATTCATTCTAGGCTAGAACAGGATTTAAGGATTTACCTTTCTCCTTGGCACGTTTCTTTTCTTCTTCCTTTCTTTTCTTTCTTAAATTGCGCCCCGGATGGCTTTTGCCTCTTCATTATTTTGTTCTTCAAAGTTTCTTGAACACACACACACTCTAACCAAACGCCTCACTGTGCTTGCATGTTCTGACAACAACAAGGACGTACGTACCCCTTCCGTTTTCGATTTTTGGCTCATTTTACTGTAATGTTAGAATGTTTTTTTTATGTCAAAATATTGGTTGGAGATATAGAAGGGGGCGCAAAAAAAAAAAAACACAATTCTTTTTTCTTTTTTTTTTTGCTGGGCGCAGTTTTTTGCGCCCCCCTCTGAGTGGCGCCCTAGGCGACCGCCTATACCGCCTGTAGGAAAAACCGCCCCTGTGTGTGTGTGTGTGTGTGAGTGTGTGTGTGTGGAGTTTGTCTGATTGGTGTCTTGCTGTGAGTATTTGGATAATTTGCTCCCACAGTTGTGACCTCACTCAGCCCTGCTGTTCTGATCTCGTGTTAAGCCTCTGGAATTACCCTGTCGTGGGGGGGGACTTTTAAATCATCGTTCATTTTTGACCCTAAAGCTGCCCTCTTCAATCCTTCTTGGAATGCGCGCTCTCGTTGTAGCTGGGCTCGCTTCACTCTTGAAAAACAGTGCGAGGAGGAGATGGAATACTACGGGCCATGTCACCTTGGGAACCTGGCAGAAGTCGAAAAGTTGGTGCCTCAGCCGCACAATGATGCCACTCCTGGCACGAAGCCATCTGTAAACGACCACTCTCCATAAAGTGGAGGGCATTCGCACTCAGACGCATCAGTCAAAGCGTTTCCTTACAGCCCTTTATTACAGCCACTGGACCTCGGTGACTTTCCCAAAGAGCTCAACAACACCAGCCCAACATACACTTTGCATGTGCTTTAAAAATCGCTTTGGATAAGAGTGCCTGCTAAAAGCTTAAATGTAAAATGAAAAAATGTGTCTCCTGTCAGACAAATTGGAGACCTTTTCAATTGTATTTCTATGCTCCATTCATATGCACCATACTGCCCTTCCATCTGCGGTTAAGACTGCCATGTATGTCAAAAGAGAGCTCTCTGGACATCAAAACCTGCCAGCAAATGACCTTAACAAAAGGGGATCAGGAGAAAGTGCTGATTAGCTTGTTACCCTAAACAAAAGGCTTCCTAGACAGATGTAGAGGGCCATGGTGAAGCTAAACGCTCTAGCCACTCAACTTCCTCCAATGTCTCCATTTTGTTTTGTTTTGTCTTTTTGTTCTTCTCAAGTCCCCAGTGGGATTTAAGTGCCGTGGGGGTCCTGAGAGTCTCCCGCTGGGAGTGAGGACAGTTATGTGATGGAGGGCACCCTGCTGAGCGGCTCTTTTCATGTGCGCTCTCCTGAACACACCCGCAGACACACAGCAGGTTTTTAGAGCCCACAGACGCTCTCCTTTGTAAATTAGTCACTCCTCAGCGTAGCGCGGAGGCATAGTAAAGTAGACTTACATCACCCGAGGGGACGAGAGGGGGTGCTTTTTGGAG
>NC_045161.1:27452596-27455096 GCF_900700415.2 Clupea harengus
ACCAACCACAGAGATCCCCCAATCATCTCCCATCTCTTGGGAGTTGCAGAAGTCATTGCATTTGATTGAAAATGCTCGTGCAGGAAGCCTCTGCCAGCCACCACTTAAAGACTGTTGATTTAAGGTTTAATAGCAAACAGTAAACATTTCTGTTCAAGCCTTACATGTTCCCCTGAGGTAGGTGTTTAACCCCGCCTGAGGTAACGACCAACCCTCCTAATCTGCACTTTCTCTTCTGAACATCGGCTTTAACCATTTCCATTTGCCTGTTCCGCCGGATTACCCGTGTCCGGGTCAAAGTAAAGAGGATTTAGCGTAAAGAAATCGAGTCAACAGGAGAATCATTTCTCGTTGGTGGTCATTATATCAAAGTGGCTTAGGATGGGTTTCTGCTCGTTACGCAGGTCTCGAGATTGGACATCAGCTTTGTCCCTTCAGGCACATAAGCTCGGCATGATTGAACAAATATTCTCGGCCCTGTTGCACATTTGTATGAAGTCGTAGTGATCTCATGTCCCGCGGCAGAACAATGATGAGGTGTTCTCCATGAGCCAGCTGATGTACACGCAGAGGTACAAGCAGTCTTTACTGATGAGATGAGAATTGAGATGAGATGAAATGAGATGAGAATTGAGGATGAGATGCCATCCAGCAGGTTATTCGGTTTGAATCTCACTGGTCTTTTCATCAGACAGCTCACCTGAGCTCTCCCTTGTAATCCAAACCAATAAATAAACACAAACAAACAATGATCAGTCCTGCAAGGCACGGCTCTATTCTGTGCATGCTTTCCTAACACAGTGAAATTAAATGTGGCTCTCATTGTCTAGGTGTGATCTTAGATAGCTTAAATGCTAAGATAGCAGTCTCAGCTGGCTGAGTTCTGGCTCAGGTCTGGCGTGGATCCGGTCAGGCCGAGCCAATCTCTGGATGGGTGCTTTAGTTTCCATGCACCTTCGGCTTCAGAACCCAAGTTGAATTGAGGATAGTGTTGGAGTGCACTTTTCATCAACTGACAATGTGCCTCTGTTTGGGGAGAAATGGTATGTGGGGAAGGCAGCTGTGGCCGTAAATTACTCTGGAATACTTGTGTTTAACTGGTGGTTTAGACTAGTCTGACTAACATTGATCCTTAAAATGTTTTAAGGTTGAAATTAATTTTAAAAGTCATAGTGTCTTGTACCTGTGCTCTACCACCGCTTAAGTACCTCCGCGACTCCATGTGTGTGTGTGTGTGTAAGGCCGTGTGTGTGTGTGTGTGAGGCTGTGGGTGTGAGGCCGTGCGTGTGAAGCCGTGTATGTGTGAGAGGCCGTGTGTGTGAGGCCTTGTGTGTGAGAGTGTGTATGTGTGTGTGTGCGGCCGTGGTGGTGAGGCCGTGTGTGTGAGGCTGTGTGTGTAAGGCTGTGTGTGTGAGGCCGTGTGTGTGAGGCCGTGTGTGTGAGGCCGTGTGTGTGAGGCTGTGTGTGTGAGACTGTGTGTGTGAGACTGTGTATGTGTGTGAGGCTGTGTGACAGGCCAGCAGATGGACTAGATGCAGTAATCACTCACGCGCAATACGCTAACACATGGTCTTAATGCACGGCTGGAGAGGTATAAACGAGCGCTTGATGAAAAGGCAAAATGCATTTGGATGATTGATTTGACGTGCAAATGCACCGGCAGAGTCTACTTGTGATGGAGGGATTCACAAACTCAGGCTGCGGCTATTTTTAAAGTGCAGGTTCAGGGTTTATTAGTTCAGGGTGGGGGGTGGGGGGGGCTCTAAGGGGGGCAAGATAATGTTTTATTGCCCCGGGTGGCGAAGTGCTGGCGTGCACCAGTTATTCCAAAATGATGCCAGGGTGACATATGGGCACTGGCATAAAGTACTCCCATTCCAAAAATGTAACTCCTAGAAACTTTCTCTGAAGTTTACTTTCGAAGAGAAAGAGAGGTGAGAGACATTTTCATTTTCAAGTATAGATGACGCCTCCGACATCTGGGTCTGAACAAAAAAATGGAGAGCTGGAAAGACACACGGTTCAGAGTGTTTGTTTTTCTCAGATGGTCGAGAGAAAAAAAAGAGAGAGAGAAGGAAAAAAAAGCGTGTGTCGTCTGGTCGCTGTCATTCGCGGCTTTTAGGGTGTTGTCTTGGCAGGGGCGCCGTGCCCGGCCCTCACTACAATAGCTCTGCCATCTGAGGTTATTCTCAGCCGCCACGCAGGGCAGGACTCACGAGCCCACAGTCCACACAAAAATACCAACGGATGAGACGAGAAGAGACGAGGTCATTTCCCTATGAAGGGGACAAAACCCCTGAGCCCGCAGCGATCTCCATTGTTCCAGTGCTTTCCAATGGCATCTCATGTGGAAGCTGAGGCTAATTGAATTAGCAGTTAATGTAGCACCATCTTTAAAACTGGCAATGTTTCAAGGAGCTTTAGAGAAACTGCAGCCTTAGCCCCTGAAGTGCCTCAGCCTGGTGGCTGGCGAGTCAAGAAACCTATTAGAGAACGTGTG
>NC_045161.1:27460096-27642596 GCF_900700415.2 Clupea harengus
GGTAGGCACACACCGCAGTCCATACAGCTAACTAGGCAACACATCCACAGACAGGTAGGCACACACCGCAGTCCATACAGCTAACTAGGCAACACATCCACAGACAGGTAGGCACCCTACGCATAGGGGGAGCAAACTAGGCAATGTGTCAAAAGACACCCAACAAAATCAGCAAGGAGAGACAGTCAATAATGAGAGAGCACATCACAGAGACAGGTATGCATCTATCGCATAAAGCATCAGCACAGAAGTGTGTTAACCATGAGGACAGGCTTCCATGGACAGACACATGTCTAGATACAGATCCACTGCCTTCATCCACGTGCAACACTATTAGTTTATGGTGCGGAGAGCATCACCAGAGAGAGGCACATGTGGAGCAGGGCACTGGGACATGTGGCAGATGTCATTGAGTGGATTTGACCTGCTTGAGGTGTGAGGAAATGGTGGACTTAATGGAATGAGGTTTACTTGTTTACTGATTAGGTCTCAGAAACATGTCACTTCATGTTCTTGGAGGAGATAGTGGAAGTAAACTGGAATGCGTTTCGCTTTTTTTTTTTTTTTTTTTGACAAACTTGTTTTTCATGAGCTTATTTGTGTGTGTGTGTTTGAGATCTCTTCTATGTCTGTGTGTGTGTGTGTTTTAGATCTCTTCTGAGTGTGTGTGTGTGTGTGTGTGTATGTGTTTGAGATCTCTTCTGATTGTGTGTGTGTGTGTGTATGTGTTTGACATCTCTTATGAGTGTGTGTGTGTTTGTGTGTGTGTGTATGTGTTTGAGATCTCTTCTGAGTGTGTGTGTGTTTGTGTTTGAAATCTCTTCTGAGTGTGTGTGTGTTTGTGTTTGAAATCTGTTAGTGGGAGTCATGCTACTCCTCTGGCACGGGAACATTCATGTCTTTGTAAAAATGATAATGTAATCACCAGCATGTTCTGCGGGCCGCCCCAGACTAACAAGGCCAAACCCAGGGAAAGTATGGAGAGACCCGCGCACAGAGACTCGAGGTGCTGTCAACAACACAAACACATGGAGAGACCCGCACACAGGGACTCGAGGCGCTAACAACACAAACACATGGGCTCCACTTACAGCCCATAGAGCAGCTTTAAGATTCTGTGATAGAGCTAGAGCCTATCAGAGCTGTGTCCATTCCTGCTCTCTGGTGATTGGTTATTTGGCTATCGTTACAACAGATGATTGGTTATCTGGTTATCATTACAACAGATGTACGCCAGATCAAGGGCACATCTCATTCAGGGTCTCGTTGGTCGTCGTTTCAACGGGACTAAACCAGAATGTGGACTGAGATCTCAGGTCTCAGAGCCTTGCTCTTGACATTATCACTCCAACAGATGAGGGCCAGATGAGGACTAAAGCCAACTCAGGCCTGTCTCTCTGCTGTTCATATCTGCCCCAGACCAGGGCAAGACCACTCCAGAGTTTTGCTGGTAACTGGATGCCATCTCAGGGCCGGTCTCACTGGTGATTAACTGACCATTCTGACAGACGTGTGCCATACTGGGCCAGGATCCATATCAGAGTCTAACGCATCATCACTGCGAGACATCCGCACTAGACCAAGGCCAGGCTCAGATTCCAGAGTCTTACCGATTATTACATCATGATGCCGGCGGATCCACGCGTTCCGTTCAGGGCCGGTTCCCTTTCACACCAGTTGCTCTCTGCGCTCTGACCCCCGCAGCCAACCAGGAGCGCCCCCCCCCCTCATGCCTGTCATTCCAGAGAGCCACAGACACCTAATCTGTCTGCTGAGAGCAGGACCAGTGCCTACATTTCCCTCATTCCATCTCTGAGACCGAGAGCAGAGATAGAGAGATAGACTGACAGAGAGCGAGAGCGAGAAATCCACACTGTCAGCATTCTACCCTGAGCAAGCGCCTGGTGGAGGCTCTGCTTCGACTCTGTTGAGTTGGGCGGGGGGTTCTGGGGTGGTGGTGCAGTGTCGCTGGCAGCCTGGGGCAGGATGAGGGCACAGCTGAGTATGTGGGGACCCTGTTGAGCTGACAGGTGCCTTAGGGGAGGCCGGGCAGTGGCTGCAGCAGAATGCAAGCAGTGGGAAAGCAAGATAGTGTGAACTTGTGCAAGCTTAATTCCCATCCCTGGTGTTGGGGGAACTTCTGCAGCCTGCTATGTGAGTCCAGTGTATGGGAGAGAAAACTTAACCTAATTAGTTTTTAAGTTGTGTTAACCTCTCACAGCTCTGGATTGCAACTGCTTCTTAAGCACAGGTGGGGATTTAGAGGAAGGATTAGCAGTTATTCTTTCTGATGAATGAAGAGGAAACACACTTCCTGTGTGGTTATGGAGAAGGTGCATTTGTCCACCAGTGGTCAGTTTGCCAAACAGTCAATCCAGATCCAGAATGCACAGGGACTTGCTGTTTAACCATTTAAAATGTGCTTCGTATCTTTACGCAGTAAGCAGCTTTACTGAAAAGTCCCATCTCTGACATGAACCCTTCGATAAATGTTGTGGTTTTAGGTGGGTTCACCCCACGGTTGTTAAACATCACCAGACCTCATGGAAACACACATCACATTGACGATGAGAGCATAATTAATCACACTTGTCCTTTAACCAACCTTTTCATCTGCAGCTGCGTCTCTGGCGGCTCAGCCCAGTCAGTCCATTTGGCCTTGTGCCTTCATCACCCTCTCACTAAAAGCCTGACAGCGTTAGCCCAGCCACAGCCCCCCGCTAATCATATTAGGAGCAGTCTAGTCCTGTCTGCCCCCCCCCCACCCCACCCGACCCCCAGCATCTATTGTTCCCCCTTCTCAGAACTCTCCTGTCTCACTCACTTACTCCACTCAGGAAGAGCATTTTATGATTATGTATCCTCATTTGATTATTATTTATTTCCATGCTGTGTTATTTATTTTAACCCTATGATTAGGACTGTGACATCCTCAGCACCTAATTGGTGTCCTGTTTCACGGGCGTCAGTCTCGCTAGTATGACACCTGCCCCTCTCCTCTCATCAAACCATTTTTACAGACCGGCGTGTTATTCTCTCTCTTCTATTATAAGATAAAGCGTAGAAGTAGGTTAGGCTCACATCTTCATCACATAACAGGGGGTTAGGCTATAGGTGCCTCTCACACACACACACACACACACACACACACACACACACACACACACAGATCTCTAGGGGGTTCGGTGTGTGTGGCGAGGTCACTGGGTCCAGAAGTGCTTCCCCCCCTAAGTGATCACTTGAGGGAGTGCACCAGCACGGAACCCCCAAATCCCCACCCCCGCCCTCCGTTCCACCCTATTGTGCCTTGAACAAAGGGTGTGGCAGCACATGGTACAGTCCACACAGGTCATATTTACAGACACCGCCAGTCTGCATTCAGCGGGAACAAGTTAAACCAGCCAGGCGGGGCAGGGCAGGGGTGGGGTGTGGAGGGGGAAGGGAGAGGAGAGAGAACAACAGACATCTGGGGCTGTTCTGAGTGGTTCTTCACAGAGATACAGTAATCCTGTGTTCTAGTTAAACACGTGCCGTTTTTAAAGCATTTGCCTTATATGCCCATGTGCTGCTGAGCTGCACTTTCTCTTTGACGATGGTGATTGAGCGATTTCTGAAGTAATTAGTATTATTAAAAGGTGACATTAAAGGCGTTGCAACACTGGCAGGTCACACCTTCGTCATGAATCCAGGTGAACTGGTGAGAAACCGGAACGTTGTTGTTCCCAACGTTAAACAAAGGATCAAGGCCGTAACGGGTCGAAAGTATTACATCACTTGTAAAGATGCGCCCAACATCAATATATCCAGCTCTGCTGTAGAAATCCCCAAATCAAGCATATCAAAAATAAATCAGAGCAGATGTTTTGTATTACATATATGGATTCTTATCTACTAGCAACTAAGAAGGGAAATGGGCCTTTGAATGTGGCTTCGATTTTAATGGTGTTCTATACCGTTTGTTTTTGTGTGTGTGTGTGTGTGTATGAACAATGCCTTCCAAGGTAATTGGAAGAGTTTTCACCTGTGTGTGCCCCTGGGGCAGGTGATAGTGTGCTGCGACCGCACAGGTCGGAGCCGGTTAATTCTCCTGTTCACACTCACACACTCACACACACTCACACACACACACACACCTTCCTCAGGGTTCATACCCCTGAGAAGAAAAGACCATTACGCAAGCACTCCCCAAAAAGCCCCCCGGCACCAGCTGATCTTAATCAGCTTTAATAACTCTCTTCCTGTTCACTCTGAAGCCCGATTGTTGAGAGAGGGTGTTTTCAAACTCACAGAGTGTTTAATTAAATTTCCAATCTCTCCAGCAGCTACCTAAAAAAGAGTAAAGCGTCAACAGAAATGCTTTAATGAAGGGTCCTGCTGTAGTGCCGGGAAAGGTTTTGTGTTAAGGGGTTGGGAGTTGGTGAACATGGGCATGGAGGCTGCTGAGATGATAAAGTTGGTTGGAACTTTTCCAGTCCGAAATCAGACCGCTGGTCTGACATTATGCCTTAACGGCGCTAAATGTCATGTTGATAGTGCTGTGGTCATGTTGATAACCATGTCACACTGACGTGGGCACTGTACGTAGTTACTGAGGAAAAATATTCGCTGTGGGTGAGCAGCATGTTGGCCACCCAGCCTGCAACCGATTGTGGGCCAATTCTGGGCCGGATCAGGGGTGAATGTCCTCTGCAGACAGCTGCTATCATGGCCATGTTATTTGATATGAGTGGAGATACCCATATGTAACCAGCTGCTGAGAGGCTGTGGGTGGTGACAGCCCGGATGATGGTGTTGTACATCTGACTAATGTGTGTGTGTGTGTGTATGTGTGTTTGACAGGTGGCGGAGAACCTTGTCCAGAGGGACGGTGACTTCCTGATCCGTGACTCGCTTTCAAGCCCGGGGAACTACGTGCTGACGTGCCAGTGGAAAAACAGCCCGCAGCACTTCAAGATCAGCAAGCGCGTGGTGGCGTTGAACGAGGCCTACTCGCGTGTGGAATACCTGCTGGAGAAAGAGGGCTTCGACAGCGTGCCCGCGCTCGTCCGCTTCTACGTGGGCAACCGCCGGCCCGTATCCGAGGTGGTGGGCGCCATCATCTTCCAGCCAATCAACCGCGGGCTGCCGCTGCGCTGCCTGGAGGAGAAGTACGGCGTCGGGGCCCTCAGGCAGGAGGGGGCCCTCCTCGTGGAGCGCAAGAGCCAGACCTCCAAACGCCTCAGCCTGAACATCCTGAACGGACACAGCCAGGACCCCGCCCTCGGCAGGGGGAACCTCCTCAGGTGAGTAAGACACCTGTCCTGTTGTTCCAAGTGAGAGGAAGAACCATCCTATGGTTCCTGTTCATGAGAACCTTGTTTGAGTGAGTGGGAGAGCAGCAGCAGCCCTGTGGCTCCTATTCAGGTTCCACCTCTCAACCTGCCTAGACACGCAGCAAAGGAGTTCCTGTAATTGGGATGCTTAGAAGAACATGAGGCAGTTCGTTAATCAGGAAGTGCTCTCTTTTTTTAAAGTCAACCATTCAAAACTGAGGACCTCTTTTTCTGGAAAAAACATCCCGTAGCTCTGCAAGTGCTCTCATTCTCACATGAAGCCACTAGCACATGTTGGGCTCCTATACGAGCGTCCCCAGTGGGGATCCACCAGAGCTAAGTACACGTCTGGGCCAGAGCTCCGCTGTGGCTTAGGGCTGGTACATCTCACAGAATACCCAGTGGCACTACAATGCCAAAGCAAACCATGACAGAAAATACCCCAACAAATGACAAGGTTGCTTATGCACAGAGAAGCACTTCATGAAAGTTAAAGGGATCAGATTTCTCCCCCTTTTTTGGGTTGAGATTTTTCTTCGGTCACAGTGGACACGCCAGTGTGTGTGTGTGTGTGTGTGTGTGGGTGTGTATGGGTGTGTAACATTTAGGCGGGTTTCTTACGCTGTGAAATGTAATGGACTGTTCTGCTCTCACACCCTCCCCTAAAACAGCAACAAGGACAAGTGTGGAAGCCAGCCAGCGTGTCTCAACCACGTCCAGGAGAGACGGCGTCCTCTGAAGACCCACCAGTCGGAGAGCTTTCTCCCCCTCGGTCAGTTCCCATGCCTCCAGCATCCTCCCAGGAGCCCCTGCTGAGAGTCTCCTTTTAACGTGTTTACTTTTGTCTGGGACAGTTTGAAAAGGCAGGCTGGCGATAGGCACGCATTTTCTTTCTTCCTTCCTTTGTGAGATTTGGGCTTTCATGCAAGCGACTGAAGTTCACTTTAAATGCAAATTGGGGGGTAATCTGACTGCAACAGCATCTGACTGAGGCCTGATGGATTATTATTATTATTTGTATTATTATGCATGATTGTGCAGGGATGGCATGCGGTGCAACCTGGACTCAGTCTACTATAGTGCAGAAAAACATAGAGGAGAGTAGAATGAGTCAATTTAACCTGGACTCAGTCTACTATAGTGTAGAAGAACATAGAGGAGAGTAGAATGTGCAGGATGTTATGAACCTCTATGCTAAAACACTGTATCATTAGAACATTGCCAATTTATTGGTTCATTGGCTGACTGGAGAAGCATTATTATTATTATGCATTATATAACTATGGAAGGGAACGCACGCTTGATGTCATTGTATTACTCAGTGATGTATGTATGACATCTTTAGCTAATGAAGAGTGTCATCAGCCCTACAGGGCAGAGAACCTCTGCCATAACTGACCTACCTTAAATGAACCTGAAAGGAAGAGGTTCAGTCATGCAAGGAGTTCTCCATTTGAATGTTAAAGAACTCTTTGATCCTTAATCCGCAGGTTCTAGACCACAGGTCCAGGTTCCCCACATGGACCTCCAGCTCGGCCCGAAGTCCCCCGTGTTCCGGACGGGCAGTGAGCCGGCCCTGAGCCCCACCGTGCCCCGGAGGATGACTTTGGACCCCTGGGCCGGCGAGGCAATCCGTGGCTCCGATAGCCAGCTGTGCCCCAAGCCGCCCCCGAAACCCAGCAAGGTGCCCTCCATGGGCATCCCCCGCTCCCCACGCCTGCAGCACCTCACCCCTCCACCCCCACTGCCCCCCCAGAAGCCCCAGAAGGAGCACATGCTGCTGCAGATCCATCAGCAGCAGCAGCAGCAGATGGCCCCGTACACTCCTGACGCGAACTACTGTGAGCTGAGCCCCTGTGGCCAGGCTGACTGGGAGCGCATTAACGGCCAGATGCCCCCGGGCAGCGGGAGCAGTGGCACGCTGTGCAGCAACAGCAGCTACGTGGAGAGACTGAGGAGAGAGGAGGACATGAGGAGCTCCACCACCACCGCTACGACCACAAGCAGGAGCAGTGGGAGCAGCGACAGCACCACCAAACTGGACCGCAGCTCCTACCATCACGCCATCGAGGCCCTGGAGAACGGCAGCGAGGACGAGGAGGAGTTCGACGTAGAGGAGGAGGAAGACGGTGTGAGGCAACAGCCGGAGCGAGAGAACGCAGGGAGGAGGGGGACTGAGGGAGGCGAGCTAGCGGAGGAGAGGAAGTTTAGACAACCGGTGTTCGAGACGGAGTCGGCGTTCCGGCCGAGCGAGAGCAAGTTCCGTCTGCTGCCGACGGCGGACAATAAGCCGCTGGAGATGACGGTGCTGAAGAGAGCCAAAGAGCTAGTGGTCAGCAGGGACCCCCGCGTCATCGCCAAGCACCTCCTGCTGGCCGACTGTCAGGTGGGAACACCAACCTCACTTCCTCTCGAGCCTCTACTCTGGCTATAAATGTCTCTAACGGCAGTAGATGTTCAACGACGCTTTCAGGGAAACGCACAACTGATCAAGGCCACTTGTAGAGGATCAGCCATGTACTTGACAGGGCCAGACATTTGTTACGTTCAAGTTATATTCAATTCAATTCAATTTTATTATACAGGGCCAAAACAATAACATTGTCAAAAGGTGCTTTACAGAGCCCAGTGCCTGAACCTCCCCCTTATATGGAGGCATGATAAAGATAGAACAGTAGATACAGTAGAGCACAAAGCACTGGGCAGTGGTGCAGTAGTCACGCTCCTCAGTCTCTGATATAGCAGGGGATTTCAAGGGGGGTTATTTCATTCAGCTGGTGTCTCATCAGTATCAGTATGCTAGCGGTATGCTAGTTCAGTGCCACTCAGCTGGTGTCTCATCAGTATCAGTATGCTAGCGGTATGCTAGTTTGGTGCCACTCAGCTGGTGTGATGGTAGAGAGGCTATTCCCACACTTCAATGGAGCAGATCATAGGAATCTAATTATGAGTATAATGTCTCATATTTCTTAGTGTAATGCGTCTGAAAGTGTCAGAGGTGTTTCCTGTTTACTGGCTCAGGAGAAAAATTGCATTTTTAAAAGCTTCTAAGGATTATTTTGCTGACGCGTATGGGCAACTGATTTGATTAACCACCACTTTGAATCATTTCCTCTATACAAAGCGTGGTGTTGGTGTTGTGGGTAGAGTCTAAGGTTATTCTCAATATGTCACCGACAGGTTGCCAGGACACTTAACATTTCTGAGGTGGTGAAAGGTCAAATGGGCGTGACCTCTGGCCTGGAGCTGGTGACCCTCCCACATGGAAGGCAACTGCGTCAAGACCTGATGGAAAGGTAAACACACTGACAGAAACACACACACACACACATTCTCTCTCTCTCTCTCTCTCTCACTGTCTCTGACACATATGACTGAGTGACCTGACCTACTTTCACCTTCAGTACAACAGAGCTCCAGTGGGCCGCCTTAGCTTTGACTTTCACTGGAGCGGGAAGGAAGGAGGGAGGGAGGGAGGCGGGGATGAGAGGGACCACAGGCGACTCAGGGAGAGAATTTGCTTTATTCAGGGTTGATTACAATGGTGTACAACAGCTCCAACTCTTCCAGACTTTCATTACTGAAGCCATTAAGTAGAACAAGTCATAAATATGGTTTAAGGGATTAGACATTCTTAATGTGTGAAGTAATTATAATCTCTCTCTCTCTATCCCCTCTCCCTATTTTCCTCCCCCCCCATCTTTCTATTCTGCTCTTTCTTTCTTTCTTTCTTTCTTTGTATCTGCCCCTCTCCCTCCATGTTTCTCCTCTTTCTCTCGTAGGCACCACACCATGGCCATAGGGGTAGCTGTGGACATCCTGGGCTGCACGGGGAGCCTGGAGGAGCGGGCAGCCACACTCAACCGCATCATCCTGGTGGCTCTGGAGCTCAGGGACTCCATGGGGGACCTGTACGCCTTCTCCTCCATAATGAAGGCCCTGGACATGCCCCAGGTAGCACCCATTCACCACGCCGGAATTCACCACACACACACAGCTCTTCTGTCTTGTTTTAACGGAAGAATTATCTCCCTTTTGAAAAGGCTGCACCCACACTGCTTAGGCCCTAATGCTCTTTTTTCTCTCTCTCTCTCTCTTTCTCTCTCTCTCCATTTGCTCTACCCCTCTCGCACTCTATCCCTTTCTTTATTCCTCTCCTTTCTTCACAGATCACAAGACTGGACCACACTTGGACCACCCTGAGGCGGAAATACACTCAAACGGCCATCATCTACGAGAAGTCCCTCAAGCCATTCTTCAAAGGCCTGTATGAGGGCACAGGTGAGCGATGGCACCAGTGCACTGGAGGGCAGGAGGGCAAAACCAGCCGCCACACGACCTGCTCTACCGGTTATACATTTACATTTAGTCATTTAGCAGACGCTTTTGTCCAAAGCGACGTACAAGGGAGAGAACAGTCAAGCTACGAGCATTAGAACCCTGGTGTAACAATAAATACTACTTTACATAAGAAATAAGAAAAACTAAATAGAAAAGAAAATCAAGTGCAGGAATGTAACCGCTGTAAGTGCAAGTTAAGCGCTAGTTGAAGTGCCAGTTTAGGAAGGGAGGTTATACATCTGGGAACAAGTCCATGAGGATAGATATCGGAGCTGCCTGCTATGTACATGATAGTAACTCTAGACCCCCATGGAACTTTAGACATTTATTAGGTACCAGACCCTCTCCGTAAACAATCATAGTGAGAGATTGTATGTCGCATTTCACGAGAGGTCAGCCTCTAAATGAAAAAGCCAAACAGGGTGTGCTGTACTGTATGAAGCAGGGTGGTTTTCTATGACTCTGCCAAGAATGGCATCACTGCCTATTCTTAGCATGTCCACTCTCACAAGTGATTGAAGGCATACTGGAAAGATCAGCCATAGCTGCCCTGCTCTGAGTCCTGTTGCTATTGCTGTCTGATACGATGACATCATTTAATGAGCAACAGCTGAGAGTGTCCCTAAATAAACATGTGATCTGAACTTGGGAACGCTCTCTCTCTCTCTCTCCTTCCTGTCTGTTCATCCCAATCTTTCTCTCCCTCCCTTTTCCTCTTCTATTCACCTCCCTATCTCTGTCTCTCCATCTTTTCCCCTCTGTCTCTTTCCTCTTCACTTCCACTCCCCATCTCTCTCTCTCTCTCTCCCTCTCTCTCTCTCTTCCTCTCCCCATCTTTCTCTCTATGCCTCCCCATCTCTCTCTCTTCCTCTCCCCATCTCTCTCTCTCTTCCTCTCCGCAGTGGATGCACCGCTCAAGAGCACCACCATCCCTCTGCTGCTGCCCCTGCTGACGCTGATGGAGCGACCAGCCGTGGCCTTCGAGGGCATGGAGCTGTGGGAGAGCAACGACCAGGGCTGCGAGATCATGCTGCGCCACCTGGAGGAGGCTCGCGCCATGGCACACAACGCAGACCTCTACTCTGCCAACGCAAAGAGAGCGCTTCAAGGTAGTGGACTTATGCATGCACACTCTCTCCCACACACACACACACACACACACACCCACACATAATGCTGACTGTGTGCTTCTAAGTAGTGCTGTTTGCATGCATGCAAACTCACACACGATGCTAGGCAAACACATGGTTACATTTATTTAATATGTGCGTGCTCACACACACACACACACACACACACACATATTTGCACCCAAGGGATGCACACCTACGCACACACACACACATTTGCACCCAAGGGATGCACACCTACGCACACACACAAGCAAACCCTTTATAAACACACACACAAAATCAAGCATGTGATTCAAGATAACACTCTTATGCATACAAGCACAGAAGGAAATTAAAACCCAAAGTAATCTCACTGAAACTAAACTCAACCTGACCCCGACTTGTCCTTTCCCTCCTTGCAGACTTCCAAGCGGATGAAGACCTGCTGGAGATCTTCAGGACGGATTTCCAGCTGCGCCTGCTGTGGGGCAGCCGGGGGGCGGCGGTGAACCAGGCGGAGCGCTACGACAAGTTCAACCTCATTCTCACGGCCCTGTCCAGAAAACTGGAGCCGCCGGTCAAACACACAGAGCTCTAATGGCTCGTGTGTCCCGGAGACTGGAGTTTTATGTGTCTGTTAATGAACAGTTACTTACTGCAACCTGAAAATGGAAACGGTAGTGGACAGACCTGGCCTCACGTGGAGGCTGGTGGGGAGGTGGATTTTTTTTCTGGTGGATTTTCCCAGCAGGCTTCTGGAGTTAGACTCGTTGTGTTTTGTAGACGGTGTTCACGAGACTTGGTCTCAATCTACGTTAGAACGGACGGAGGAGGAGAGGCAGTTGTTGCCAAAGTACAGCGGAGTTCAAGAACAGTGGAACGCCACTCGAGAACCCTGTGTGACGCAGAATTCAAGCACCTCCGAGTTCAAGAACCATGGAACGCCACTCGAGAACCGTGTAGATGGGACCGAACTCTAGCACCTCTGTATTCATGTAAAAATGTGATGTTGATGAGGACATTGCGTCGCAGTGTTGATGTGTTGAACACAGGCATGATAATGACATGACCGTAGTATTAGCCCCTTAAGAAGGGGTAGTTGTACAGACAAGGTTGTGAGACAACATGACTATACTGATGAAACCAAATGGACAAAGTCAAAACTAACCACTGCTCTACTGGATCCGGCCAAAATCTTTAAATCCACTGGCTCCCTGGTGCGATCTTCCTCTCTTCCAGCAGTCTTATCCAAACTTCTAGAAGAGTGTCAGCGTGCACACTAGTCACGTTTCACCAGTGATATCTAATTTGAATAGTAATCTGGTGTTCACTGTGCTTCAGTAGGTTGTGTCGACCTTACATGCAAAGGTGTAAATATATTAGTTCATAACGTGAGCATGTTAATGCAAGACTGTAATATATTTTCTTCTTAATATTATTGATGTGTAAATAGAGCCTCGTAATAATTTTAATATCTTTATATGGAGTATTGCAACATGAATAGATCAACAGAGGTTTAAATAAAACTACTTTTTAACTCCCATAACCTTCTCATGTTCTGGCGGTTACTTCTTAAAGTCCTATATGTTCCCAAGCATATTTTGTAATAAATCAGGGGAAGGGATGAGTCCAAGTCACTTTGTAAAACGTGACCAAGAGAAATGCAGATGGTTGTTACAGGAGGGATAACTGAGAAAGGATGTTGTACACCAATGAAAAAGGAAGACTGACTTTAACATACATTTTATTAGAACAATGTATTGAAAGAGAACAGGATGTAGGACATGTTTCACAACATTATAAAGTATAAGGAATGTGCGGATGAGAGCACAGTAAATGGAAGTACTGCCATTGAACTGGACTTCAGAACATTTCAACAAAAGACATCGGTCGGCAGCGGCGGCCGTGGTCCGAGATGCGTTTCCATGGTTGCGCTGTCTGCCGCGTGAGTGACGTTCCTGTTCCAAGTGGCTGAATACGACTGAGAAACAGTCCTCTCAGAGTTGGTGAGGCAACAGTACATATATTACACAATGTCAGTATGATAATAATTACAATGGGTTATGCTTAAATATGCACAATGCTCAGTGATAGTGACAGTGACCTGTTACTCCTGTTAAATTCACTGATGAATTAGTCTAATTAAGATGCTGATGATATTATTTATACTTGATGTATCCCAGCACAGCTCTCGTCACAAGAGCGCCCTCTGCAGGATTAGTTAGCTAGTGTTTTAAATGAAGCATGGTGTCTACGCTGAACCACTGCAGCCTCTGGCGGTTTCATTGCTATAATATACATCCAGAGTGAGATGCAACAGTAGCCTACCTTCACAAACCACTGGGATCTCCACCCCTGCAGCAAATTGTTATTGAAAGGAAATTTTGTAACACCAATACACATGGAGTGATTATGAATAAGGGTTGGGTATTTTTTGTTCGTTTTTTTTTCACATAGAGACAGCACTGGATTGCCACCTTTAAGCACTTGGTTACAATCAGGTGGTGTGAAATGTGTAGAAACACCTATGTGTTACCCAAGTCGACCAGTATTACACTGAATACGCTAAATACTTTCTTTTCCAAAAAAAACAAACAAAAAAAAGAACCGATCATGTAAGGTCTGGATTCTGGCTGACCTAAGCCAAAATAACAGGCCCAAGTCTCAGAGCCCGACACAGACAGCATCAGAGGCTGAAACACAATCACAGGACTGATTGTTACCCAACACAAAAAGGTCCCCATTTAAAAAAAACTAAAATAAAAACAGAAGTCCCAGAGAAGCATCTCTCGTAATCAGGAATCCTAAAACACACACACGTGAGAGTCATCTTTTACACACCAATCAGCAGCTTCACATTCAACATAAACAACACAATTCTGATGCCAGAGAAGGAAGTAGGAGATGAGACCGTTCACAGTTTTCAATACTCATTGAAAAGGCCAAACCACAGCACTGTGGAGAAGGAAGTCGCCGTTGGAGCTGGCTTTATGTAGGGTCATGTCTGATACCCAGCGACCCAACAGCACCAGCTGAGACAGCAGTGGAGGCCAGGCTGGATCTGGGCTGTTTCAGAGTCAGCCACACACTCACACACACACACCACACATTCACGCATTGCACACACACGCATCACATACACACATCACATACACACGCACACACACACACTTTGGCAGAAGTCTGGCTGGTGAGAAGGAAGGAAGGTGGAGTTATCTGTTAGCCGCTGACTCTCCAACAGGTCCAGCTCTGGCCCAGATAGTATCTACATCAGCTAATGTGTCCCAGACAGCACTGCACAGCTTACTTCTGCCTGGGACACACCCATCTGTCTCTGGGGACTGGAGCGGGGGACAGTGGGGGGTGGGGGGTGGGGTGGGCGTTCAGTTTGAAATCTCCTTTTAAATACATTACAAAAGTCTTTTTTACATCCATTTCCAGGAGTAACCACAGCATACTAACCCCCACCCCCCCCAAAAAAAACAAAAAAAAAGAAAAGAAACAATGCTAAAATATTTAGTCCTCTTAGTTTTTAAGACATCCAATAACATAGTGGTCACTGCTGTTTGGACTGTACATTTTTACAAAAGAGAAGAAGCAAGAAAAGGTAGCATAAAGAAATGACATCATTCATTAATTTATTCATTATTATTTCAAATGCTTTAGGGTAAAAAAAGTGCATTAGTCAAGACCGGGTCTCTATTCCGAATGGTGTTCTGGCCAAAGAGACGAGCGTGGTTACTATGGTTACTAACCGCACAACCATGAGAGGTGAAAAATGCCTGCCTATTGCACCCCTCTCCCCCCCAACCCACCCCACCCCATGTAAAGTCATCAAGATAAAATACACATTCGGTATGGAATGAGAGAACGTTAAAAACATACAATTTCCGTAATATAAAATCAGACTAGGCTAATCAAACAAAACTCCCACGCACAGCTACTTTGCTGTGCGCATATGCATGAGTTGTGTATGTTATTTTTAAAAACAACAAAAAACGATCACATTCACGATAAACATAGTTTAGAAAAGATGAACATTTCACCGATGATTGTGGTTCACTGGTTCGGGTAAGCAGTTGGGAGCACAGCTGTGTGTGTGTGTGTGTGTGTGTGTGTGTGTCTGCCAAGCACCTGTGATATTGCGAGAGCTGAAGAGTGATGGGGAGGGCTCCTCTGCCCTTCCCCAGCAGGGGGCAACAAATAGAGTGCAGGGTGGGAAGAGGGAGCACCAGTGACCGCATCCCATCTCCCCCTCCCTGTTTCCCCCTCGGGTCAGGACCAGCGCTAAAGATGGGCTGGTGTTCACGCCACACCTCATCCATTTGAAGACGGTCAGGGCAACATCAAGGCACTGGGATGAGTCGAGTTGGGCTGGGATGAGTCGAGTTGGGCTGGGCTGGGCTGGGCTGGGCTGGGCTGAAGACAATGGTGTTGCGTTGGTCAGTGTGGATCTCTTGGCCACTCTCTTTCTACACAGGGACTTATCCATCATCCACACTTGAAGACCTCCAGGCCATCTGGTGGTGGTGGTCCTGCTGCTGCTGCTGCTGCTGTTCTGTGTGGTGTAGGAGCGCCCTCTGGTGGTGTGGGCTGGTACTGCAGAAGCCCTCCCACTGGCCGCAGCACTGGCGCAGTGAGGAGGAGGAGGAGGAGAAGGAGGAGGAGAGGAGGGAGCGTGTGTGGGGCTGGAGCTGCACTCCTGATCTGCTTCTACAGACTTATGTGTGTCTGATGAACGGCACAGACGTGATGTGACGGCGCGTGACATGACATGGTGTTAACATTCAAGATGGTGGTGTCAGCAAGGCAATGAGTCAACAATCAAATTAAAATAATGATGATACTAATAAAAAAAAAGAAAAGTTACAAAAGAAAAGAAAAAAGAAAAAGTGTCATGACATGGAAGACTCAAAGAGTGAAGAGTGGACCTGTGGATGCGTGGGTTGGGTTGGGTTGAAGGGGTAAAGATTACACAGTGCACAGGCATGATGCGGGGATGACGCGGCGAGCACAAAGGGTGGCACAGGCAGGACAGTTTGTACTCCATCCCCTGCAAGGACACAGGGATGCTGCAGCAGATCTAAGCTAGAAGGCAGGCTGTTAGTATCAGATGCAAATGCCAGAGGGCCAGGGGGCAGTCACTGGAGACGCCATGGTGAGCAGTGCATGCTGGTCTATACTAAGGATGATGACTATCTGGTTCTTCCCTACCTGGAACACTGAGATAACACCCCCACCCACCCCCACCCCCCTCGCTAACTCCCATTCTTGCCTCCTCCTTTGGCCTCTCCCTCTCCCCTAGACATCTATGCTGCCGCTACAGGATTGGCTGGGTGGATGGTCAAAGGGAAAGATGGATTTGCATGCAAACATGCTTGCTGCTTCTTTAAGGGGCTTTTCTCCTCTAGTCTCTCCTCTCTCTCTGTTCCCTCATCCCTCATCCCCCCTCCCCCCATCCCCCATCCCCCGCCCCCTTAAAGAGTGAGAGCTGTGTGCGCCCTCCACCAAAATGCCTCACCAAACACACATCCCACCACCTCCACTCAGGAACCTGGAGTTACACACACACAGGAGAGAGAGGAGAGAAGAGAACGAGTTACTGACCCATTGGGGGAGGGAGAGGGAGAGAGAGAGAGAGAGAGAGAGAGAGAGAGAGAGAAAGAGAGAGAGAGAGATAAGACACAGGAAAAGAGAGAAAGCGAGAGAAAGAAAGAGATAGAAGGAGAGAAGAGAAAGAAAGTTATAGAAGGAGAGAAAGAGAGAGATAAGACACAAGAAAAGAGAGAAAGCGAGAGAAAGGAAGAGATAGAAGGAGAGAAGAGAAAGAAAGTGATAGAAGGAGATAGAGAGAGAGAGCGAGAGAGAGAACAAAGAGAGATTGAAGAGAAAGAGAAAGAGAGAAAGGAAAAGACAGAAAGACAAAGGGTTGTCTTGCCCCCATCCCCCCCCAAAATAAAAGCCCGAGCAGAACTCGTCACACAGGGTGATCTTCATGTGCCACCTGTCACTGCACAATGCCCGTCTGTGTGCCAGCGGACATGCCAACCAGCAGTTCCTCACCAAGCTGTCACATGAGGAACTCACGGCGAACGCTAAGCTCTGTGGACAGCACAGCACTGCAGTTAAGACTGAAACAGACCAGTAATATCACAGTGTTTGAATCCTCACAAACACCTCAATCTTATTATAGGCGAGACTAGATACATGCTTCTTGTGATAAATCGTCATCCTTGAGGCAGGTAAGGTAAACCTGAGTCTGGCTGGTCACACACTTAGGGGGGATACTGTACTGCATTAAAGTCTGCCTTGCTGCGAAGGACAGCGTGAGAGAAAATGACAAATATCTGGAATAGACAAATATCTGGAAACAATGAGACAAATATATTTATAAAATCAAGAACAACAAGAACAAAAAAAACAAATATCCTATGAGTTGTCCTCTACACGATTTAGATCAGATATGAGGACACCCACACCCAAATCCAGAATCAACCACTGTGTGCATTTATGGAAAGATTTGAAAATGGTACGAATTTGAAAATCACGTCAAACGTTACAGATAAAAGTGTTCAGACACTGTCACGTCTGAGGTCCTGTGAGTCGTGCAGTTTTCCTAGAACACGTCCTCCCTTAGAGGACCGAGAAGGGCCCCAGTCTCTACGGCACTGGACACATGCTGGTCCATCTCTACAAAACGTTTTGGTCCGTCCGCTCACACAGTGAACAAGCGCGAGGCCGAGTCGCGAGACGCAGAGAGAGCCTCGGGCGGGGGCCAGAAGGGAGATGGTGGTGGGTGGGGGTGCGGGGGGGTGTGGGGGTTGCGTGGAGACTGTGTGATGTCATATGTAGGTGACGGCACCTTTGCTGCTTTTCTCCATCGTGATGTCCACGTAGGAGCTGGGCACGTAGCCCTCCTCGCCGCTCTGCTTCCGCGCGCGCGTCCAGCCGTCGCCCTTATCCTCCTCGATCACGTACAGCACCTCGTCCTCCCGCATCACCAGCGTCCCCTCGTTCTGACCTGCACAGAGAGAGAGACAGGAACACAGCACAGAGTTAGAGACAGGAACACAGCACAGAGAGAGAGACAGGAACACAGCACAGTGAGTGAGAGAGAGAGGCAGGAACACAGCACAGAGTTAGAGACAGGAACACAGCAGAGAGAGAGAGAGACAGGAACACAGCACAGAGAGAGAGAGAGACAGGAACACAGCACAGAGAGAGAGAGAGATAGAGACAGGAACACAGCACAGAGAGAAAGAGACAGGAACACAGCACAGTGAGAGAGAGAGACAGGAACACAGCACAGAGAGAGAGACAGGAACACAGCACAGAGAGAGAGAGAGAGAGAGACAGGAACACAGCACAGAGAGAGAGTGAGGCAGGAACACAGCACAGAGAGAGAGACAGGAACACAGCACAGAGAGAGAGACAGGAACACAGGACAGAGAGAGAGAGAGACAGGAACACAGCACAGAGAGAGAGACAGGAACACAGGACAGAGAGAGAGAGAGAGACAGGAACACAGGACAGAGAGAGAGACAGGAACACAGCACAGAGAGAGAGAGAGAGACAGGAACACAGGACAGAGAGAGAGACAGGAACACAGCACAGAGTGAGAGAGAGAGACAGGAACACAGGACAGAGAGAGAGGCAGGAACACAGCACAGAGTTAGAGAGAGAGACAGGAACACAGCACAGAGAGAGAGACTGGAACACAGCACAGAGAGAGAGACAGGAACACAGCACAGAGAGAGAGAGAGAGACAGGAACACAGCACAGAGAGAGAGAGAGACAGGAACACAGCACAGAGAGAGAGAGAGACAGGAACACAGCACAGCACAGAGAGAGAGACAGGAACACAGCACAGAGAGAGAGACAGGAACACAGCACAGAGAGAGAGACAGGAACACAGCACAGAGAGAGAGAGAGACAGGAACACAGCACAGAGAGAGAGAGAGACAGGAACACAGCACAGCGAGAGAGAGAGACAGGAACACAGCACAGCACAGAGAGAGAGACAGGAACACAGCACAGAGAGAGAGACAGGAACACAGGACAGCACAGAGAGAGAGACAGGAACACAGCACAGCGAGAGAGACAGGAACACAGGACAGAGAGAGAGACGGGAACACAGGACAGAGTGAGGGCTGCAGTGTCAGAGGGTAAACAATCTTATTTTGTGGACATTCAGAAAAATATTAAACCCACAAGTGCGAAAAAAACTGGCAAAATAATATAACATGTTATGTTATGTGATGTGAATATAAAATCATAAAACTGCCTACTGCATTACAGAGGTGTGTTCTCATCTCATGTCACCTGTTCTCATCTCATCTGTTCTCATCTCATGTCATCTCTTCTCATCTCATTTCAACTCATCTCAACTCATCTCAACTCATCTCAACTCATCTCAACTCATCTCAACTCATCTCATCTCATTTCATCTCATCTCATCTCATTTCAACTCATCTCAACTCATCTCAACTCATCTCAACTCATCTCAACTCATCTCAACTCATCTCAACTCAACTCAACTCAACTCAACTCAAGTCAACTCAAGTCAACTCAAGTCAACTCAACTCAGGCGTGAAATGAAGCCAAGAACCAAACCAGGTCATGCATCTCTGGGAAGTTTTTTTTAAATATCAGCTTTAAATAGTGGACTTAGCATGAGGATATATATGAGGGGGAATTATTAAATCACTGATTAATCACTTACGCATTTCATGAATGCCCTTTTCTGAGATTAAAATGGCAAATTTCACAGAAAGGTAACAAGTTTACATCCCTGGACAATAATTGAATAGAGACATTTTAGTCTGTTGTATCTGTGAGTGTGTCTGCCTGCGTGTGTGTGTGTGTGTACATGCATGAAAGACCGTGTGTGTTGGTTGATGTGTAAGTGATATGTGTGTGAAGCCCTGTGTGGGTGTATGAAGCAGTAAGTGTTTTACCATCAAATGCATAGAGTGCTTTGCAGTGGCCAATGGCGGGGAGAGGGTCGTCGTCATCAAACTCGTCGTCAAACTCATGGGGGTCTGGCTGGGGGGGGCTGCGGTGCTCCTGACTGGGGTCGTCTGTGTAACTCCCCTCAGGGCTGAAACACACACACACACACACACACACACACACACACACACACACACACACACACACACACACACACACACACACACACACACACACACACACACACACTCAACTTGTATACTTAATGCTGTCAACACAGCTCAAACAGCAGCTGGCCCTGTGACCCCTGGTGAAGATAGCTCAGTTCTAGGCCAGCCCTGGGGCAGATCTCCAGCTCCATCAGCTACTACATGTCTGCTCAAAACTATGGCGTAAAAAATATAATGATGGAAATTCTTATCACACCGTGACTTCAATTCAGGTTGACACAAACTGGTTTGGCCTCTCACCATCAGTGCAGAAGCAGTATACAGTCATTCTATGCATAATCTGGATGGATCCTCAATCCTGTTTGAAGAGGAACTGAATACTGACCTGATTTAGAAATGGACCATGGGCCATTATATTACATTTTGTTTCAAAATCAGGTCTAGAGCATCAGAAAGAGATAGTAAGTAATAAGTAAAGTACTTATGCCGAAGTACTATGGCTCCCTTAAGGCTCGGGCTGGGAGGATCCTCTCTATGACACTCCTCTTTTACAGGGTATTGTTTTTATCCGCATGGTTAAAAACAGTCATGTCAAAAACACAACCCACTATTAGGATCAGCACTGGCTGGCTTAGAGCAATGGGAGTCAGATACTAATACTGATCTTAGTTAGGTATGGAGCCATGTGTGTGTGTGTGTGTGTGTGTGTGTGTGTGTGTGTGTGTGTGTGTGTGTGTGTGAGTGTGAGTTTGGCTTAGAGCAATGGGAGTCAGAGCAGCATGCTGTCTAACACTGATCTTAGTTAGGTATGAAGCCATGCGTGTCAGAGTTTCCTGCGGTGAGACTGAAGCCATGTGAAATGCAGAGTGTGAGTGTGAGTGTGTGTGTGTGTGTGTGTGTGTGTGTGTGTGTGTGTGTGTGTGTGTGTGTGTGTGTGTGTGTTCTCTCATACCTCTCTCTGCCGTGAGGTGCGTGATGGTTCACATCTGCGCTGGAGCGACGGTCACTGCGGGAGCTCTGTTTCCCCTCCACCTCCGACAACCAGCTCTGCGCGCGTGTATGTGTGTGTGTGTGTGTGTGTGTGTGTGTGTGTGTGTGTGTGTGTGTAGACAAACAAGGAAAAACACAAGGGAAAAAATTCCCACATTATTCCATGACAAACACTTTGGCTCCATCCAACCTCCAGCTCGGTCTTGACTCACTCAGGCTGTGAGGCACAATCACAGGAATTCTGCTCTCTTGAGCCGTATGTCACAGAAACACCACTAAGTGGTGCTGGTGAGCAGCTCTCTCCAGCATTGCTGTTTATTTGTCCAGATGTGTGTGTGTGTGTGTGTGTGTGTGTGTGTGTGTGTGTGTGTGTGTTCCAGGAAGAATTGCCTTATAAGACCAGGACTTGGGGAGACGTCACTGGGGAGCATTACCTCATTTTTGTGGATCTCGGAGCGCAGTCGCTCCATGTTGCACATGGTCTCAGAGATCTTGGGCTGCAGGCTGCTAGGATCGCCCATCTGCGGGTTCTTCTCATACACATCCTTCATCTTGTTTAGAGCGTCTCTGTGAAACACACACACACACAACTATGTGAGAACAGATATACCAGTACACACACACACACACACACACAGAGGCAGACTTGAGTGCACACACACACACATTTAGATTATATTAGCACACATGCACACACACACAGATGCACAGTCTAAAAGGGTACACAAGAGGACAGTAATTCTCCTTGTATCCTGCAGCATCCTGCAGGCCTTATTTACCTTTGGTCCATTTCTTTTTGGAGTTCTTTGTTGAGCTCCTCGACCCTCTGCTGCAGCTTCTTCCTCCTCTGCTCAGGGGGCAGGTGACTGAGGTCCTCAAGCGTTGGAGCCTGTCGAGAGACACACACACACACACACACACACACACACACACACACACACACACACACACACACACACACACACACACACACACACACACACACACACACACGCGAGCAGTGAGCAATGCTAGCTCTATGAACGGTGAGCTCATACCCCCTAAACGTGGCAAGAGAAGACACACAAACACACACACACGCACGCACTTGAAACTACAGATGTCTTTCCCAAAGTCTGGAAAGTGACATAACCATCGGATGAGTCCAGAAATAAACAATGGAATGTGTGTTAGGTCAGACACATTTTGTAAAGACAATAAATAAACGTTGGGCTGTCAATCAAACCAGACTGTGGGTAGGACTAATAGAGAGAGGGAAGTTAGCGCGCGGGCAACCGAGTCCTCTGATCCAACATCGTGAAGGGCATCGCTACAGCACACAGTGGAAGGGGGGGGGGGGGGGGGGGGGGGGCACTGCTCTGAGACTGGCTACTCTCCATCTAACACACTCACAGCTAAGGCACCACAAACGACACACTACTCACCAGCTTTATTGACCACTGTGGAGTGTGTGTGTGTAAGCAAACAAAAAGAGACAAACATAAAACGTTTAATCCAAAGTCATTAACAACTGTGCTCTCACACACACTCAGTACAGAACACTACTGTCAGCACCTGAGAGTCACCTGGCAGGCACAGGGCAAAGGCCAGTCACATGATGCTGGTAGCTTTCTATGAGGCAAACATTGAGGAAACGGTGACAAGGGAGAGAACCACAGCAGCAGATAACTCAGTATCAACAACACCACTCCAACATTCACACACACAGACGCACGCACGCACAAGCACGCGCGCTTACGCACACACACACCAGCCCCCCGCCCCACACACACACACACACACACACACACACACACACATCACCATTGTTTTAAAGCTTCCACCCCAGCAAACAGAAGCAGCAGAGCACTGCGGAGCTGCAGCCCTGAGTTGCTGTCACATAGAAGAAGAAGAAGAAGAAGAAGAAGAAGAAGAAGAAGAAGAAGAAGAAGAAGAAGAAGAAGAAGAAGAAGAAGAAGAAGAAGAAGAAGAAGAAGAAGAAGAAGAAGAAGAAGAAGAAGAAGAAGAAGAAGAAGAAGAAGAAGAAGAAGAGAGAGAAAATAATCAGAGGTATCACTGCAAAACCAGATCGCGTCTGACTCTTAAACAGATCCGGTTCAAATCTGGCCCAGACCCTGGACCAGACCTGGACCGGATCTGGTCCTGAGTGAGCGGCAGTCTGCTGAGGACGGAGACGGCATGCTCTTACTCCTCTCCTCAGGCTCCTGAGAGAGGGGACCCTGGGGACCCTGGGCCTGAGCAGCCTGATGTCGGAGAGGCACTGAGCCAGACGCTCCGTGTTCACCCGCGGGGCCTGGAAGGGTCTGGGGGGGAAGGAGGAGGGCCGCGGAGGGGGAGGGAAGGAGGGGGGGAGCTGGGACAACAAAAACAACAAGGGCGGGTCAACGAGCAATCACCGCTTCGGCACCGCCCGCCCGCACGCACGTCGGACAAATAAAAGGTCAAATAACGTGCGCTCTCCGATGTTGCATAAGGAGGCCGGGACCAACCAAGCTGTAATGTACAAGATCCACTTCCTCGTCATATCAGGGGGAAATTCAATCAACCATGAGAAACAAACAAGCATAGAGTCACAAACCCAGCAGGTTAGTACTAGGGATCTTCTATGTTATTCATTAACAGAAGTCACGAGCAGTGGCAGCTATAGTCGGTCAAAGTACTATGGTTTGTGTGCGTTACGTTTCTGAACTAATACTCTGTGAATCCTGCTTTGGGGTTCTGTAAGACAAAAAACAACTGTCAAACACTAGCTGGAGACATGACTGTGTTGAACCCTTATGCGTAAGACAAGAGAAGACTCACCTTGGGCTTTTTACCAAAGAGCCAGAGCTTGTTCTTGGCTTTGCTCATTGAGTGTTTGGGGTCGGGTTTGGTCCCCTCGTTTTTGGGCGTGCCGATGGTGCTGTCCGACCCGGTGCGGTAGATGTTTTGGCTAAAGTCCTCGAAGGGGAAGTCGCCTGGAGGCTCGAAGCCAGACTTAAAGGATTCCACGACAATAGTCGAATCCTGAAACAAACAAAACCAGCCAGGATCAGAACAACAGAGAAAACCACTATGAGGGATTGAGACATTAATTTCAAATAAAGTACCATGGCTTATTCAGGGTGTGGAGAGGCCTTTGAGGAAGAGTTAGGAGAGGTATCAGGTAAGCAGCTCCCACTCACAGAGCTCATAAAACACGGCAGATGAAACGAAAGACTACACTTCACCTTAGACTTAATTGGATGAGTTTTCTTCTAGTCAGATCAGGTCGTATTGTACATGTACATGTTGCTGTTTACCCAAACAAACAAACAAACAACAACAAACAAAAACAACAACATATCAAGTCAAAGGCATTAACAAGACTCATTGGAAAACAGGTGTGGTCGGTGCTGCAGTGGAGTGTTTGGTAACGGAATGTTGCTGAGGTCAGGCAGACACAGAGCCAGTGACGAGGGGTGACGGAGAGGACGAGGCTCTCTTTAGGAGCACCTGGGGAGGTGACGGAGCAGCTGTACTGGCTCTTGTGGAACAACACATCACGTGTCCGGTGGGTGGGGTCACTGTTCTCTCAACGTGCTGCAGCAGTCCTGCATCACTAGGCCTAACTAACAGCCAGTCCTGCATCACTAGGCCCAACAAACAGCCTGCATCACTAGGCCTAACAAACAGCAGTCCTGCATCACTCGGCCTAACAAACAGCCTGCATCACTAGGCCTAACAAACAGCCTGCATCACTAGGCCTAACAAACAGCAGTCCTGCATCACTAGACCTAACTAACAGCAGTCCTGCATCACTGGGCCTAACTAACAGCAGTCCTGCATCACTAGGCCTAACAAACAGCAGTCCTGCATTACTAGACCTAACAGCCAGTCCTGCATCACTAGACCTAACTAACAGCCAGACAGGAGCTCAACAGGGCCGGATTTAGAGAATAAAGTCCCATGCAGAGTCCCATGTACTAAACCTAACATGTTTGACCGGAGTAGGACTTGTGTTTTTGTCTTTACATGTGTACTGTGCTAGAAATTACATGATGGCTGTTTGCAGAATTTGACCATGTCACCCATTTGGAAACTGCTAAACAGCCTGGATGATCATGTAAAGTCTAGCGCAGTACACACGTAAAGACAAAAACACAAGTCCTACTCCGGTCAAACATGTTAGGTTTAGTACATCCTGTTTGAAATCAGTTGGCGTGCTACACATTACAAGACTCTCCCTGCACACATGGCAAGAAAAGTCTGCACCTGGATTTTCCAACATCTCTCCCTTCCCTCAACATCCCCCCCCCCCCCCACACACACACACACACACACACACACACACCCCACACTCACCTTCCTCTCGTCCACAGCCTTGCCGGCCGACACCATACCCTCCAGGCACTTGGAGATAATGGGTATGACGCGCCGCTCCACCTCGGCGAAGGTCCGGTACGTCTCACCCAACTTCACCGTCCGCCGCTCGTCCATGGCCTGCAGGTTCTGTAGGGAAAGGTCAGAGGGCACACGTCTCATCAGGGGATATCAGTGCACCACAGATGCATCACTCGCTCTGAGAAACAAAAACACCTCAGAAACTAACAGACTCAAAGTTTTCACTTTTTAAAAGGCAACGTTGCATAACGCGATGAAAGCGTGCGATTCATAGGCGTAGACGCCTCATTCACTCTGAAAGTCAAAATGTCTCACGGAATTACGGCTTTTATTTGTAAGAGCTGGGCCTGCACAGGATGGTGCAAGAGGATGACTTCTCATCTGAGAGAGCCACTGTGCTGGGGACGCCTCATTTGCTCTGAGACAGTAAATATGCCCAGTCTCTGCTCAGAGTCGACAATGTTGATGCCTGTTTCTCCGGTAGCCATGGAATAAACGGTCTCTCAACGACTGTTGTTTCTTTCGGAATGCAAATGAACTCGCTTTTGGATACTGTAAGAGCTGTTTTCAAGGATAATGATTACCGTTTTAACCGAGGAAATTTCAACAACTTGCCACTGCCGACAATGAAAACAGCAACCGGCTGTTCAGACTAGTTTTGGTCAAAATCTGATGATTGTGCATTGCAGAGAGTTGGAAAGTTGGACCTGGCAATCTGACAGTGTTTGAGAGAGTGTGTTTGGCATCTGAAAAGCACCCTAGCGTGCAGCGGATCTACTCCATCAAGTACAGGAGTGCTGAGGGTAAATCAACTCACCTTGAATATCTGAGGGATGGCTGCGTTGAAGTGTTTCCACTGCTCGCCGTTGAAGTTCTGCAGCTGAGCGGCGTACTCGTTCTTGCTCTCGTCCGCCATGTGTGTTCTAAGGTACAGCTGGGCCTTGGCCTAAGGAACCACAAGAGAGAGGAGCCAGTGCTTTAGAACTCCACAACACATCTCCCATTTAGAGCAGTTGAGAAGGTTCTGGAAGTTCTGATTCAGAAGGTCTGTTCCAGTTATGGCCTGGTTCTGGCACAGGTCTGGCTCAGATGTAGTATGAGTCAGCTGTTGGCTAACTCTAGAACGGCTCTAGAATCAGCTGCTGGCCAACTCTAGAACTGCTCTAGAATCAGCTGCTGGCCAACTCTAGAACTGCTCTAGAATCAGCTGTAGGCCAACTCTAGAACTGCTCTAGAATCAGCTGTTGGCCAACTCTAGAACGGCTCTAGAATCAGCTGCTGGCCAACTCTAAAACACTTCGGTGTCTGGTTCTGGACAGATCTGGTTTCGGTGCAGATCTGGCTCAGGTCTGGCTGGAGTCTGGTTCATCCGTTACAGAATTGGATGTTGCCTCAAATGACTAAATAAGAGCTGACTGGAACGAATCGGGCCTTGATCTTGCCCCAGCTCTAGCATGAATTGGTCCCACCTGTCCAAGAGGCACAGCAAAGTGGCATTGGCCCACTGAAGGTGGTGCTGCTCCCGGGTGTGGAGGCAGAGAGAAGAGAGGGGCTACGCTCACCTTCTCCACCTCTGACTTGGTGGCGTTGATGTCGTTGTCCAGCCTCTCGAAGAGGAGCTGGCATTTCTCCGCTTCTTTGCACTCGCGCTCAAACTTCTTTTTGCTCTGGAAGACAGAGATGTAACAAGGGAGGTGAACACTTTATCTGTGTGCAGTGCGCCATGTGTAAGCCTGTGTGTGTGTGTGTGTGTGTGTGTGTGTGCGTGTTTGTGTGTGTGTGTGTGTCTACATGCCTACAAGTTTGTTTCTCTGGAGCAGGTGTGTCTTTATGTGTCAAAAGCAGACGCACATTTCCTATGCTGATTTCCAGATGTTGGCTTCTTACCCAAACCAAGAAAGCAAACAATCAGCGACACTTACAGGGACCAGATTAGGCGCCAGTAGCTGGAGAGAATGTTAGAAAATAAGCAGGCAATGTGAGGAGCGAACAGTGGGGACAGAGAGGTGAACTCCTGCAGGAGCATGGACAGAGAGGTGAACTCCTGCAGGAGCATGGACAGAGAGGTGAACTCCTCTCCTGCAGGAGCGTGGACAGAGAGGTGAACTCCTCTCCTGCAGGAGCGTGGACAGAGAGGTGAACTCTCCTGCAGGAGCGTGGACAAAGAGGTGAACTCCTCTCCTGCAGGAGCGTGGACAGAGAGGTGAACTCCTCTCCTGCAGGAGTGTGGACAAAGAGGTGAACTCCTGCAGGAGCGTGGACAGAGAGGTGAACTCCTGCACAGTGGACAGAGAGATGAACTCCTGCACAGTGGACAAAGAGGTGAACTCCTGCAGGAGCGTGGACAGAGAGGTGAACTCCTGCAGGAGCGTGGACAGAGAGATGAACTCCTGCACAGTGGACAAAGAGGTGAACTCCTGCAGGAGCGTGGACAGAGAGGTGAACTCCTGCAGGAGCGTGGACAGAGAGGTGAACTCCTGCAGGAGCGTGGACAGAGAGGTGAACTCCTGCAGGAGCGTGGACAGAGAGGTGAACTCCTGCAGGAGCGTGGACAGAGAGGTGAACTCCTGCAGGAGCGTGGACAGAGAGGTGAACTCCTCTCCTGCAGGAGCGTGGACAGAGAGGTGAACTCCTGCAGGAGCGTGGGCTGCCTGGCTGCCAGAGCATCTGTGCTGCATTACGTGACAGTGCAACAAAGAGGAATACCTAAGGCATGACAGCATGGCAGCGTCTGATGGGAGATTCAGCTGTTGCTGGCCCACACTACCGCTGGGGCCCGCAGAGGATCACGGGGCCTCCAGAGCAGGCCAGAGCAGGACACGGTAACACACACACATGCAGCCCTGTGTGTGTGTCTATGTGTGTGTGTGTGTGTGTTTGTATATGTGTGGGAGTGTGTCTGTGTGTGTGTCTCTGTCTGTGTGTGTGTGTGTGGGAATGTGTGTCTGGGAATGTGTGTATGGAAGTGTCTGTGTGTCTGCATGGAAGTGTGTTTGTATGCATATGTGTGTGTGTATGTCTGCCTGCCTGCCTGTCTGCCTGTCTGCCTGTCTGCCTGCCTGCCTGTCTAGCCCCCGAGCAGCTCATAGGTCTCCAGAGTTAGCAAGAGCAGGACACAGCATCACACACTCGACTGTTTTTGTGTGTGTGTGTGTGTGTGTGTGTGTGTGTGTGTGTGTGTGTGTGTGTGAGAGAGATAGAGAGAGAGGGAGATGTGTGTGTGTGAGAGAGAAGGGGAGGTGTGTGTGTGTGTGTGTGTGTGTAACGCATGCAGTCGTCTCAGTTACTCACACTGTCCATCTGTTTCCAACATTGGTCCAAATGCTGTTGTGCCTTTCTGCCTTCCTGAAGATGCTGTGGAACACAAACACACACAAACACAGAATGAATACAAACACACACACACACACACACATATATATATATGGCTGAGTGTGTATATATACACAGAGAAAATACATTCAAGTGTAAAAAATGGCAAACTAGACCTGAAAATGCCTGGAGAATGCTTTACCGATTGTGTCACCATATTTATCATGGCCAAGTACTTTTAAATGTGTGTTTTGGCCACTTAAGGGGACCGCTTTGTTCCAGTCTAGGAAAATAGTCGCCCCTGATTTCCCTTGACAGTTTGAACAACTTCTGGTAGAGTGTGGTGCAACAGGCATGTGTGAGTGTGAATTTGCTGGGAGTGTGTGTGCGTGTTTGTGTGTGTATGTGTTTGTTGTGTGTGTGTATGTGTTTGTTGTGTGTGTATGTGTTTGTTGTGTGTGTTTGTGTGTGTGGATGTGTCTGCACATGTGTACGTGTATATGTATATGTGTGTGTGTGCATGTGCATGTGTATGTGTGTGTGCGTGTGCATGTGTTTGTGTGTGTGTGAATATGTGCATGTATGTGTGTATATGTGTGTGTGTGTGTGTGTGTGTGTGTGTGTGCATGTGTGTGCGTGTGAATATGTGCATGTATGTGTGCACATGCATGTTTGTGATGTCTACTCACATGTTTCCTTTCTGACTTGAGATCCTGTGAGTATTTCATCAGCTCACCGTACACGTTGTGTCCCATCTCCTCGGCCACAACCTCCCTCTGACCTGCGTAGTCATTCAGCTCGTTCAGGATGGTGTAGAACGAAATGCAGGACGTAAACCTGCGGACAGAAACAACACAGTCCCTTAAGCAGGACATACACTCGTACACATACACCAGAAACACACACACACACACGCAGGACATACACATATACCAGAAACAGTGGTACAGGAGGTAGAGCAGTCGTTTAGTAATCAGAAGGTTGCTAGTTCGATTCCCTGTCGAAGCGTCCTTGAGCAAGACACTGAACCCCTAATTGCTCCTGATGTGCAGTGTGCCATCAGTGTAAATGTAAAATGTGTATACATTGTAGGTCGCACATATGTAAGTCGCTTTGGATAAAAGCGTCTGCTAAATGACTAAATGTAAATGTAAATGTAGAAACACAGTCCCTTAAGCAGGACATACACATATACCAGAAACACAGTCCCTTAAGCAGGACATACACTCGTACACATACACCAGAATCCATTTCAACAGTAGGACATATTCATATACATATGTACCGGAATCCATTTCAACAGTAGGACATATTCATATACATATGTACCGGAATCCATTTCAACAGTAGGACATATTCATGTACATATGTACCGGAATCCATTTCAAGGCCCCATAAATAGAACATATAACTCTGTAAGTATCAGAAACCAGTACAAAGGACCTGTATACATCTACCAAAATTCATTACTAAAAACCTTATTGGCAGGACATATAACTGTACACATGTACAAGAACCAATTACAAAACACACCAAAGCAATACATATTCCTGGTTGCATCTGTTATGAAAGTCCCCTCAAACAAGACAAGGGCCAAATGCTTTCACAAGATATCAACCACAGTGAGAGTGTGTTCATGTGTGTGTGTGTGTGTGTGTGTGTGTGTGTGTGTGTGTGTGTGTGTGTGTGTGTGTGTGGTGTGTGTGTGTGAGCGAGAGAGTCTTGACAAATCATTGTTTATTTACCAACACTTTGGCAGATACTACATGTCTGTAAATCAGCAAAACCCCAAAGCTTCCAGAGTCATGCTAAGACCAGACAAACTGTCACCCAACGAGAAGTCCTCTCTCCTCCATGAGAACCACCACGCAGACACAGTGAGCTGCCGAACAGCTTCTCCTGCCTTCCACTCTCCATAAGTCACTGGACCATCGGCTGTCTGTTCCCCTGGAGGACTCTTTGTATGACCGCAGCCTGATCCAATCACGATGCTGCTACACCCAGACAGGTTTGAATGCTACACTGATGCAGAGCACACTGGCAGAACACATTTTCACCTTTCATGAGAAAAAGGCCTGGTGTACTGGTGTCTCAGCGATCTAGTGTTCTACTGATCATCTAGTGATATACTGATCTAGTGATCTACGGATCATCGCGCTACACTGACAAAGAAAATGCCCACCTCTCAAAGGCAAAAAGATGCACAACTACTGCATAACTGCAACCTAGAGGGAAAGGAAAGTGTGTGTGTGTGTGTGTGTGTGTGTGTGTGTGTGTGTAGCGGTGTGTGCGTCTGTGTGCCGGTGTGATAACACACCTCCCCTCTTCTCCAACATCAGAAGCAGGGCTATGTTATTTGGCAGAAGGATGAGTTCAGTGTTGATCGTAACTGCCAACAGACCTCCCCATCCTCCCAGCGAGGCTCATCTCACATTATTAAAACATTCCCTCTGGGTCACGGGAGGTCTCCACAGCCCATCACACACACACACACACACACACACGTACACACACACACACACACGTACACACACACACACACGTACACACTCCCCCCTCGTCATCATGCCCTGAAACCCCACCTCCAATGTCTGTACCTCCCCCAGCCCTGACCAAACATCAGAGGGCTCTGGTGCCCAGGAATGCACGTTAGGCGCACAAACAGAGGCAGAAATGGTGCGTGGCTAATGCAATTCATTAGGGGGACGGGGAGGGTAGCGCGGTCCCCCCCCCCGGTCCCCCTCCAGCCCCCCAGCCTCAGCGCTCAGGCGCTAATAAAGATGGCCAGAGGCCATAAAAAGAGCGTCTCTCTCCGCGGCTAGTTTTGGCAGCTGCCACCCTGAGATCATTACACTCCATTGGAAGTGTAAGAGAGCTTATTGATGTCTGCGCAACAAGAACAGTGATCTCTTGCTTCAGACGGGACATCAAGGAAGTGTTTCACTATCTAGATGAGGCCGGGGGGGGGGCTTTGGTGTAGATGCAAATGTGTGGCATAGAGCTAGGGGGGCAGTTAGAGTCGGGGCCGTCGCGGGGTAGCGGTGAGCTGGGAAGGGCAACTGGGAAGGGCACGGGCAGTTAGAGTCGGGGCCGTCGGGGGTAGCAGGGAGCTGGGAAGGGCACGGGCAGTGAAGGAGACTCACCTGGGCTCGTCCTCTTTGGAGCGCTTGGGGCAGTATTTCTTCACCAGGTTCCTGTGAAGGACAAAAGGGACATGTTTTTAGGACACAGCACATCACACAATACAACCACAATAAAACACTACATACAATTCACAACACACAACACACCATACACCCACAACAACACAACACAACCTAGCTCTCAACACTTACAGACCACGAGACACAATGCTAAATGAGAAACAAACTTAACAGGAATTCTTTTCTGATCATGAGCCACCATGTTTCCCTTGTGTTTAGACTGAAAACATGGATGTGGAGAAGTAGGTCAAAGACACTGAAGGGAAAAAAACAACCCTCAACTCGTTTTCCCTCTTCTTTTCCCACGTTGCACATAGAAAAATTTAAATAAGGGGAAAAACAAAAATAGTTTTTTTTCTTTCTTTCTTTCTTTCTTTCTTTGAGGACGGATGCCTCGTGAGATGACTAGAGCCGGGTTTCGACATGCAGCTCTCTCTTCAGGGATGCAAGGCTTCTTCATCTCCCTCCCCCAATATCAACCCCCAACTGTGTTCCACTAGCAATATCAGGCACCATCTCCAAACACCCCTGTGCACTTGAATGAGGTCTAGGGAACACTTCCCCCTTTTAGGCTTGGGAACCATCACACGCATGTTCCTCTCTCCAGGAACACTAGCACAGCTTCGGATATTAGAACAGGCTTGGGTGCTCATTAAACACAGTCGGTTCTACCACCTCCCGTCACATAGAGACCCCAGGGAAGGTTGCGTGGCTGACAGGTTCATTTCTTAAATTTGAGATCACTGCTGATAAAATGCATACAGCTGTGTCTTTAATTACGTGTGTAATAAACTCACAGCATGACCACAATTAAACCATACTGGTTGATGTGATATCAAGGTGTGTGCAGAATTTTATTCTCACAATATTAGACCTCCTGAAAATCAGATTATTGAAATTATTAACTGGTAATTACTGTACTATGGATTTTTCAATTCTGGTAAACGTCCCATGATGAATGATATCCTCAACCTGACATGGCATGGGACACACGACTGCAATGGTACTCAACCTGACTGATCATTTATTTCTGAGCACGCAAATGAAAAAGATTATTCTGCATCTGTAGCAGTTGAGTTTCTCAGATGCTTGCTTTAGCGTATTCTTTTAAAGACTAAAAGATATGAAGCCTTCATTCAAACCTGATACATTCCTGGATGTTCACTCAACTGCGAATAGCAGCAAATCGCTGAGAATCTAAAACTAAAATTCCCAGACAGTAAAGCAAACATGCTCTCTACGTGGGCAAATGCCACTAGTGTTTAAAGTAGCTCTGCTGGCCGTCCTGTGTGTGTGTGTGTGTGTGTGTGTGTGTGTATGTATGTGTGAGTGTGTGTGTGTATGTGTGGGGTGTGTGTGTGTGTGTGTGTGTGTGTTTATGTGTTTATGTGTATGTGTGTGTGGGGTGTGTGTCAGGTAGATTTAGAGGGGAGCTCCTCTACCACCAGGACTGAGAGGAGGGGGGGCGGGGGGTGCACTCAAAGCCGTATCCAGGCAACGCAGCAGAGGAGCCTGGGGGAGAGGGAGCGGCCCGCTGGGGATGCTGGGGCTGTGTGTGTGTGTGTGTGTGTGTGTGCTGGGCCACAGCTGGAGCTCATCCTCTGCCTGTGCTCGCCGTGGCAACGCGGCCCTCTGGGGGTGGGGGGTGGGGATGAGCGGCGGGGCAGACATCTCACAGAAGGAGAGGGTGTCACACATGTCGTACATAAAACAGGAAGCGCAGGTTCACACTTGAAAGTTCAAACCGGTTAAAACGCTTACTGCTCCCACAACAAAGAGATATAGGTCAGTCGTACTGAACGAGGAGAGGACCAGCGTAATTGCCACTTCCAAAAACATGCCACAGTACAGTACAAAGCAGACCATCAACATTTTATCTTCTCTTTTTTTTTCATTTCAATGGAAGTTCCTCTACAGTTCCAAATGACAATAAGAATTCATCTTCTGCAGGACCTTTTTATTTCACCCTGTCAATTATGCCATTTTATAAAACAATTGGGTTCTATTTAATTATTTAGCTGTTTCTGATTGGACGAGAGACGTTCCATGAGTTGGAATATCCCAGGACATCCCAACTCGGACTTTTCACAGCTAATAATAAATCACTCCGCGATGAAACATTCTATAGCACGTTGATACAATTAAGCGATAACCGTTAATTCAAAGTTCTTATAATTCCAAAAGACGTTGACAATGGAACTATTTTTTTGTTGCGGAGAAACAATGGCGAAATAAACATTTTTTAATCAATAACTTCGTGTTTAAATGTTAATTGGTTGACTATAAAATTGTTTTATAAAAGCAATATAGTACTCGTGCGAGTGGGGTAGGTAAGGGATATTCCCACGGGTGATGTTGCCTGCGCCACTCGGCCTCCGGCCTCGTGGCTACGGCCGAACACCACCCGTGGGAATATCCCTTACCTACCCCACTCGCACTCGTACTATATTGCTTAAATGTATGGAGGAAGTGGCTTAAATTGTTCCAAAATAAAGAGGTTAGGTACATATGCGCTTGGGCCCACAAGCAAGCATCATAGGGCTGGCACAGACTTAGCTTAGGGTAACAAAATGTCTGTGCCTCCTTACGTTGTTAAAAAAAAAAAAAAACAGTAGAATGGCATGAAGGTCACCGGTGAAAGACAATGCAATGAGCTGTCAGCAGACATGTGAGAAGCAGTTTGGCTATTTGCACTCACACACAGGCACTGTCCTCGTACTAATGCAGCGGCTCAATTTCACACGCTTTCCCTCAGAGTCTCGAGTGTTTGAGTCCAGAGAGAAGTTCATCAGGCGCACACCTGAGGCCAGTGTGAGGACACTGTTGTTGATGAGGTGCGCTAAACGAATAGCGGACGTGTTAATCAAGGTCACAGGTTTGACTACTAGGGAGCATAATGGTGCACCATACATGTAAATGCAACATTGACTAAAAGTTGTTCTGGATAAAGAAAACCAATACATGTGCATTTGAAATTGGCCCTGTTGTCAGCATTGGATGCATTTATACTATGTGCCCACTGTGGTAAGCTCTGCTTTGACACATCACAAACACTTCACCACTGTGGTGAGCTGTGCTTCGTCACTTCACAAACACTTCACCGCTGCGGGTCGTTCCTTCAAAGACTCGTTGCTATAAATAGTCACATTTCTCCTGTTCAAATCTCCACCAGACATGCTTCTCACTATTAGCATAATGCTTTAGCATTAGCATAATGCTAGTGACATTTATCCCTGGGTTCAAAAGCTGGGCTTGAGAGGATTTAATAAGCATTTAATTTTTTTTTTACAAAAAGTTCTCACTCCATCTCCACATTTATTATTTATTCTCAGTGGATTACAGAAGAGGTCACGTCAGGACACACATCTATGTGTGGATTCACTGGTGAGTGGACAGGTGAGTGGACAGTGGGTATGGAGAGGATTTACCTTAATTGCTTTGCATAAGTCTGCTCGATTTCCAGCCGTTCTTTCACAAATTTTGCATATCTCTCCAGGAAGTCGATGCCCCATTGTGTGTGCTTGTCGAGGTTTTCAAACTGGTCCTGCAGAAAGACACACAGAGACTGGAATTAAGATTTAAATGCACACACACACACACACAGAGTCCCGCTACTTACAGACACACACACACACACAGAGAGAGTCCCGCTACTTACAGACACACACACAGTCCCGCTGCAGGGACACACACAAACACACACAGAGTCCCGCTACCTACAGCGATACCGTGTTGATTGACTCACAACTAAAGTTTAAACCACACACACACACACACACACACAGACGGCTGCGGGCTCTTGGTCGGGCTCAATGATTCTGGTTTCCAAACATGAGCAGCCTGCGATCCCTGTGACTCAAGCTTGACTCATTTCTCCTCTACTTCACCACTATGAATCAGCTCATTGGCCCTGTGTGTGTGTGTGTGTGTGTGTGTGTGTGTGTGTGTGTGTGTGTGTGTGTGTGTGTGTGTGTGTGTGTGTGTTTGTGTGTGTGTGTTTGTGTGTGTGTGTGTGTGTGTGTGTTTCTTCTCCACTATGAATCAGCTCTTTGGCCCTAACCAGCAACACATGCGTGAGCAACAACACAATGCTAAATATGCTGCCATCATAAACCACTTGGTCTTAAGTCAATTTTCCAGGCCGGCGTACAAATAATTTGACTAGATACAGAAATAGTACAAACATGTGATTTCTATTTGAAGCCCTCGAGCAATATAAGGGCAATATCAGTATACAGATCCAGAGGCATTATGTTACCTGTTACCGGTAAGCCTATACGCTACCTGTTATCAGTAATAAACTACAGGAAACACAACAATGTTGTTGAAACAATATGAGTCAATATCATTTCTCACTCTAGTCCTCCTACCCTTATGCTGTCTGTACTGCACCTTGAGGACATCAGCCTGCTTGTATCGTGTTTATAATGTGATTTTGTCAGAATTGTCGACTCCTCTGTCTGGAGTCATTAGCGTCTCTCTGCTTTCCATGATTGATGATGTTTTTTTATTGATGATGATTTTAAGATGTTAAATGTGTTACGGGTTGGATACTTCCCACAGCGGTCAAACCTCTGAAATGCGAGTAATCACACCCAGCCAAATAATAATAATAATAGTTATTATCATTATTATCATCATTATCATTATTATTGTTATTATTCTAATATTATAAATATTGAATACATATTGTTATTATTATTATTGAAGCTACAACACAAACACAAACCCTTCATAGGGCCATCCATGTGGGAACCCTGTTCGGGCATCCCTGAGCTCCTGAGATGGAGAACAGTGTAAGATAAATTTAAAAAAGGCTACATATAAAAACTGTCAAATGGAAAATACCAAGCAGTGTTAGATGCAATGATGAAAAGCAACTGTCAGATAGAAATGTACCAGACAGTCAGCAGGTCAATGCACTGGGTCAAAGGCAGTTAGACAGTTAAAATGTGGAAACCACCTAAGTCGCAAGAAAATATTTAGAAAGTAAAATACAGAAGTTCTGTTAAACGAACAAAGTCCAAAAAAGGCAAGAAAGCACAGTGCAGGATGGACAGACGACCAAGACATCGGCTGAAGGCCACATACCACTAAGTGACATCATCACTGGGCCAATAAAAGATCGAACATTTCCTGAAGCTGGCAGAACGCGCCTTCTCCAGCTTTTGATGTATCACTGCATTGAAAGCTGTATTGCTATTATCATTTGCCAGTAAAAAACTTGTCTTGTACAAAGATCGTCTCGTCCGGTGGCTCCTTCCTAAACCAGCACGCTAAAGAAAATACTTAACAACAGGCAAGCAAACGGAGATGAGATTATTGGGCACTACAGTGAGGATCACTAATGAACAGCATATCCACACCAGACTGCTTGCAAAGTTACCACTACACTCTAAGCCCACATCAGACCGCTCGCAAAGTTACCACTACACTCTAAGCCCACATCAGACCGCTCGCAAAGTTACCACTACACTCTAAGCCCACACCAGACCGCTCGCAAAGTTACCACTACACTCTAAGCCCACACCAGACCGCTCGCAAAGTTACCACTACACTCCAAATCGCTAATACCATCTAATGCCAACGTGTCCACACCAGACCGCTTGAAAAGTTACCACTACACTCCAAACCCACACAAGACCGCTCTCTAAGTTACCACTACACTCCAAGCACGTAACACCATCGCCAACATTTAGCCTCAGCTGCTAGTGTCCCAGGAAGAGGGAATGACCCAAGTTCAGAGTAACCTTAGGCGAGTCGTACAGAGGTGGAGAACCCTGTCTGCTGCCAGTGCTGTTGGTCTCTTGGTACAGCGCTCTAGGATACCCTGACATCACCCAAACCCTCTGCCACACTAGCCCTGACCCTGGGCACTATGCCAGCCGCCGCCAGTTAAGTCTTTGTTGAGGAGATGAGAGGACCCATGAGGGGGAGAGGGGCAGAGATCACACACCCTCCAGCCTGTCTGTTCAAAGCGCCCTTGTAGTCCCACTCCTCCTCCTCCTCCTCCTCCTCTTCCTCCTCTCTCCATCACCGAGGAGCGGTGTGTTGTACTGGTGGAGGAGGGGCTTCCCTGGTGGTTCTGCCTACCCCCTGCCTGAGAGAGCAGTGATGTGCTGTGCAATCTTGGCACAGGCTGCAGGCAGACGCAGAGACTCACTGGAGCCTAGCCAGTAGACTTCCTGTGAGACAAAGAACAATGGTCCGATCTAACACACACACACACACACACACACACACACACACACACAAACACAAGCTACTTCCATGAACACCCTGACCGTCACCTCAGTCGGCAGTTCTCCACAGAAGTTTAAATAAAACAAAGCCAAAAATCAGTCAGGTCTTCCGGAGCATCTCTGCAGCCAAAAGGCGTGCATCCAAACTGGTATTCACTGGGGGGAAATGAAATGTACATGTCTGGATTCTGCATAAGAGCACAGCCAGAAATGACCTAACTGACAATCAACAGCCTCACTCTCCCCCTTCCCAGGTACCCAGGGGTGAAAGGTCACTCATGACCAGTAAAGCCACTGCATGGAGAAGCACACGGCATCCACCCCCCCCCCCCTCTCTCTGAACACCCAACACGGCAAGGTGTTAACCACGTTCGAGGAGCTTTGACCTCAGGGTGTTTCTCTGTCTGGGAAAGAGGTTAGACGAGGCCATTGAAGCCCAAACAGACTTCCATGCCGTATGGCAATGCTGTCTCTCTTCCTCTCAAACGACCTCCCCGCCTCGAGGAATGACTCAGCGTCTTCTGCATTTCCTTATAGTATTTAATGGCTCTCAGGGCACAAGTGTGACGCACATGTTAGGGTTAGCATGTTCATGGGAAGGTCACGGGGGGGGGGGTTGGGAAGGAGAGGGGAGGTCTGCTTCCCATAAAGATAAATTGTACTCTGCTTTTAGCTTCTGCTTAAGCGACCTTTTTCCACACAGTAAATTCACTGCGGCATTTCAAGTTAATCATTGGTTAAATGAGAAGTAAACTGCGGTAACCACAAATCACGTGGCGGATCCTTTCGTTTCGGTCCCAACGGTGATTAAGACAGCCGTCTCTGCCAATAATCTACTGCGACAGACACGAGACAGTGATTTGGGACGGTTTACGCACGGCCACATTAAGAGCAAACACTCCGCAACGCCCTCAAATTTGACAGCGTGTGTTCACAGTTTTTGGAAGCGTCACAGTGATGAGCTCTGCACCTCGTGGCCTCGTATGGCCTGTTCAGAGAAGAGCCCTTGGGTGTGTGTGTGTGTGCGCGTCTCTCATTCCTTGTCCTGGAGAGTGATGCAGGCAGACAGCGTGTGACAACGCCTGTGTGTGTGTGTGTGTGTGTGTGTGTGAGTTTTCCAGTTTTTGAATATGTATGTATGTGTGCTTTACAGTGTGCGTGTGTGCGTTCCAGTGTGTGCGAGTGTGTGCGAGTGTGTGTGTGCGCGAGTGTGTGTGTGCGCGCAAGTGTGTGTGTGTGCGCATGTTTTACTCTCACACCGTGAGTAGCACCCAGAGCCTTGCGAGGGAAATCATTTTACCAGCAGACTGGTGTGCTGCACTCAAGTGGAAAAACAGGGCTCGCCTGTGTCTGCCTGCCAGCCAGTATCTCTGTCAGTTCGAGACCAGAGAACACACACACACACACACACACACACACACACACACACACACACACACACACACACACACACACACACACACACACACACCCATACATGGATGTGTGCGCTCACACACACACACACACACACACACACACACACACACACGTCAAGACTAATGTGTTTCAAACAACACCTTTCACATGAACGCCTGGTTCAGAGATGATTTGCCTCAGAGGTGAGGCTGTGTGAAATCAGTGTTGCATCTGTGAGAGGCAACCCGTGACACAAAAACCAACACAGACCAACAAAACACCTTTAAGAACCCGGCAACAACAAGAAATTCTGACCAAAACAGAATTCGTCTGAAAGATGAGGTCATACAAAATGACGTTATCCAAGCCTGTGTGTGCAAAGTGTGTGTGTGTGTGTACGCAAAGACAGGAAACCCAAAGGCTTAACTACCACCCTCACACACCCTGACTGAGGCTACTGCGTCAACACACTTATCATTAGCGCTCTCAAAACCTTTAAAACAAGCGCAACCACACCTCTGTTATAAAGCAGTCACCACCGCACCGCTCTGAGTCACCTGGCACACACACTACAGGTCAGTGGGATGGCACACAGTCACCGGGTTCAAAGCCTATTGGTCATCGTAATGACACATGTCAACAGCAACAAATCCCATTGGCCAGCAGAACAACCGAACCTAGTAGTGTGGAATGAGGTCACAACAGCAAAGGCGCCATACAGGTATGGGTGTGGCCCTACGAGAGGAACAACAGCAGCACACACACACACCTTCCTGGTTTGGTCAGGGATCCGCTTACAAATCCTTACAACCCCCCGCTTACACACTCCCACACACAGGCATGATGGGGTGAGATCGGAAAAGATGATGAAGCACCGTAGGGTGTGGCAATGGTGTGGCTCGGCAACCAGACCAGGCAAGCTAGATTTTAAAATGGGTTTGTGTGTTACTGGAGCGTCTCGGAGGACATCGTTATCATCTGACGCATACCCTCGCTGGTGAAGTGCCGGTTTGTCTTGATGTGTGCTTTATAATCTGGCACAACACAACAGCCAGCGACATAAAACATGCGCAGGATTCAGCTACGTTTTCCAGTCATGCTGCAAAATAGTAAACCAGATCACTTATTGGACACTGTGAATCCACATCCCCGAGCAGCGGAGCCTGAGATGTGAACACGATGAGCATGGTGCCTTTAACCACACTGGTCTCCTAGTGCCCACTGCCCTGAGCAGAGGGCTGGACATAAACCCTAATGGATGTTTTCAATTATGAAATTCCACTATGGGATCACATCAGGCCCCATGTCTCTGCCCCCCCCCACCCCTCCACCCCACCCACCCTCTGCTGTAGACACGCTCTGTGCTGTGAGGAAGAGTGTGTGTGTGTGTGTGTGTGTGTGTGTGTGTGTGTGTGTGTGTGTGTGTGTGTGTGTGTGTATGCCATCTGAAGCTACATCTAGGCTCCAGCCTATCTCAGAGCTGAGCGCTCGTGGCAGCCTGCACATCTCCCTGACCGCAGCGCGAGGTGATAAAAAGAGTCATGTGGATGTGTGACACAGCCTCCGGCAGCCAGAGTCCACTGCGGACCTGCAGAACTACACCCCCTCTGTTGCCTCCGCCCGGCAGCACGCGCTGCTAGTGCAAACACTGACCAGGCTTAAAAATAGCCCACGCATATGGGTTCCAGGCCTGCACCACACACTAATTATCAGAAAATACTAACAGGCTTTCTCTACGAAGAAAACTGGGTTAAGAAGCCTTAAAGTGTAACTGAACAACCTTAGCTCTGAGCTTAGCGCCACCAGCGGAAGCATTTACAGGCGGAGGCTGGGCCGCCTATGTCATGACATGGATATGTACCAAATGGTCATAGATACGTCAGCATCAGCCTCCCAAGGTTCAGGATGATCTTATTAGATGGCATGTTGAGACATTTTCAATGCATACAAAATGGGAATTTTTCCAACATTGCCACCAGCATGGAAGATGCATTCCATCACAGCTCAGCCATATCATTTAGTTAAACATGTTTTAGGGTGGAGTTACACTTTTAACATTCCTCAGAATTTTTACAACAAGAAGTTGAAAACTGTGATGGAGAGGCAAGAACAGACTAAGATAAGAGGAAGGCAAATGGCCACTGAAGCCGAAGCTGACCGATCCAGCCCTGGACTGGTGCAAACCTGGGCTGGATCCATTACACACGCAAAAGCATCCACACACACACACACACACACACACACACACACACACACACACACACACACACACACACACACACACACACACACACACACACACACACACACACACACACACACACACACACACACACACACACACACACACACAACCCAGAGCCTGGGGGAGGTCATCGAGTGGCGTCCAAAGACAGAGCCTCCTCTTTCCTGTCTGACGGTCATGGGATGAACATCCACGCAAACCAAATTACAACATCCACGCAAACCAATTACAACTACACACAAGGTTTTGATCATGATGCCTTTTCTAAACAGCCCTGGGGCTGCAGCTGATACGGAACAAAAAGGTTTTAGATTCTACCAAAAAAAATGTATTCATTATACCCCGGCGAAGAGAACTACTCTGGCTGGCAGGTGTTCTGATATCTTTGTATAACAGGACAACTATGAAGTAGATCTAGTTAAAAAGTGTAATTACTGCTGTGTATCAATGCTCTGGAAAACTTTGAATGTTAAATATCAGAACCACAGTAAATAATAGTAAGTTTATTGAAAAGCTGCCCATCAATCGAGGCTACAACAGTGAGAGTGTAGTCAGGCAAACTAATGAACGAACAAAATAAACATATTCTCTCTTTTAGCCAAGTGGCGTAATTGATGAATGCCATGGTTCATGGATCTGCTATCTAGAGAACTAGCAAGCTGGCAAGTTAAAACGCTTTAAGTTAGCAACAGCTAGCAAGCTAAAGAATTGAGGCTTAGCAACAATGGAATCAATGGTAATCAAGCAAGCACTCTTACTGAACACACATCTTTCCGTACAGCTTACACAGTTCAAATGAGTGAAGCAGGTGAAGGAGATAAGGGGAGTATCTGTGGCTATGGTGTGGATTGCTTCCTCCTCCGCGGTAAGAGCATCCTTCCTGCAGTGCCACGTCTGTGCCAGGGGGCAGATGGGTGAGCCTGGCATGGCAACACTCTCATCCGGTTTCTCCCTCACCAGTGCCCAACCGCTTGGCCTCACCACTCATGAATACTGTATGAGCTCACGCTCTCTCCCTTTCCCTCTCTCTCTTTCTTTCTTTCTCTCGCTCTCTCCCACTCTGTGTGTGTGTGTGTGTGTCTCTGCATGTGTTTGTGTGTGTGTCACTGCATGTGTGTGAGTGTGTGTGTGTGTGTGTGTGTGTATCCAGCCAGTCGGACTCATCTTTCAGAAACCTGAGTGTTAAGGGAGAGCTGGGGATCCATTCAAGCAGCCCCCCCTTCATCCCCTCAGCAACAGCAACATACAGACACAGAGACAGACACAGAGACGGCACCTCTCATGTGCTGACACACACACAGAAACAATACACACATGGACACACACACATGCAGCATGCAGATTCAGAAGCATCCACACGGACAAACACACACACACACACACACACACACACACACACACACACACACACACACACACACACACACACCCGCACTCAGAAAAGCAACACAAATGCACGCATACACAAACACACACACACACACACAGGTACGTACGCATGCACTCAGAAAAGCAACACAAAGGCACGCATACACAAACACACACACAACCCTAGTGGCATGATCTCAATTTCAGCAGCTGCTCCTCACGCCAAAACCCTGATTTCGTTTTCTTTTCTTTATTTTTCATTAGAAAGACAGAGACAGCGCGCGCGAGCAAGCACGCGAGAGAGAGAGAGAGAGAGAGAGAGAGAGAGAAAGAACCTCCCTGGGCCACTCTTCAGCAAAGATCCGGAGAATGCCTCTTCAGCAGATTGAGTCGCTTCAGGGATTCCTCTCCTTTTAAGCTCTCTGAGCTTTTTCTTTCCACAGACAGAGCGAGGAAAATAAAACAGGCGGTCTGCACCAGCACCACTGCTTGGGCTGCCATTCCTTCACACTCCCGCGCTGCCCTGCTCAATCCCCAATCCTCCGCTAGCTGTTCTCGGGTCAGGACATCATGTTTACAACATGGTGTCATTTCTGTGGCTTGCATATGATCTCAGTTTCCAAGAACCAAATCCTCTAGCCACGGCTCCCTAAAGCCTTTTCTGGAGTAATGCTGACCACATGGAGTTTTCAACATTAGTAATAAAAGATGTCAATAACACCAACAAGCAGGACGGATGATGGATGATTAATGCTGCTCCGCATAACATCATTGAACACTACATTTCCCTTTCCCCTTCCTTTAAGAGAGGGAGATGTTTTTATTCGCGTTGCGTTCACAAAATCATTAGAAACCAGTGAGTGTGAGTGAGAATAGCATACGAAGCAGATAAGGAGTGAAATAGAAATTCAATCTCAATTTCAAACTTTGAGTTTGTTGTTTGTTTGGCACAAAATCATTCTAAACCAAAATGGCAATAACAGACAAATGCAAATGCACAGGAAGCCAAACACAAGGAGTTCATCAACGCAAATCATCCTCCATGAGAACACAAACACCAGAGATGTGTGGGTCTCGGGGGACAAGGCCAGCTCAGCTATATCTGGAATGGCATTTCTCCTCGGGTCAGAGGTAAACACACACACACACACACACACACACACACACACACACACACACACACACCCAAAGTAATGCCAGGAAGTGAAACAATAACACAGAGCGACTCCAGCGCTCCACATTGTTCCTGCTTCCCTTGAAAACAAACGCCCCACGTCCCACCCAACACAGCCAGTTGATCGTCATGAGCCACATGATCGTACATATGTACATATGGCACACATGCGTACACACTCATTGGAGGAGATCGCACTGGCAAACACATGGTTGCAGGGACAAAGCCTTGCCTGCTGCCAGAGAGAAGGTTGGGGGTGGGGGTGGGGTGCAGACAGCCAGTCTGGAAGTGAGAGGCGAGGACAGGCTGGGGAAATGTCACCCTGTCCAAAGTACTGGGATCAGTACGGGAGGTGCCGGGGGCAACGCAGCACAACGTGGAAACCACAGCCGTGACAACACCTCCGACCGAGACGACGGCGATGGGGTCGATGGCGGGGGGTGGAAAGAGACGCCGTGGCTCACGATTTTAATTTCATGAATAATACATGGAAAATAAAAGAGATTTCAGCACAGTTGTAACGGGGGGTGTGGGGTGTGGATCAACCAGAATATTAAAGCAGACATCCTGCAGCTTTGAGCCCCCTACTGCGGCAGCCTTCAGTGGAGGTTCAGAGAGGAGGTCCCAGACCTGTACGGAGCTCTGTCACCTTAGGTTATTTCACAGGCCAGCCTGCACCTCACATTACCATTTAAATGGCAGGTTTGGGACCGTGGCATAGCTCTCTGGCTGGAGAACAGAGCACTCGAAATCCCTACAGAAATATGTTAAATGGGAGAAGAGGGGGAGGAAAAAAGAAAAAGTAAAAAAAAAAGTGCCGTCACAGGAATCTGGTCCTTGCCTCTGAAGTTTCACCACATCCTCAATGCAACCTGCTACCCTTAATGATTTGCCCAAGGGCATGGATTCTACAACTCTCTCGCTCTCTCTCTCTCTCTATCCCTGTTCTCTGACTCTCTCTCTCTTTCGCCCTGCTCTCTCTTTCAGTCTTTCTCTCCATCACAATTTCTTGCTTTCTTTCTTTCTCCCTTCCTGTCACTCTTTCCCCTTCACATTTCCTCTCTGCCTTTCTGCTCTCTCACTCTCTTGTCACCCCGTCAGCCTGCTTCTATGGCCTCCTGCGCTCCTCCGGTTTCCCACAACACTCGGAGCTTGACGTGCTGAGAAAAGAAGTGGGTGGGGGAGGTGGAGGGTGGTTGGGGGGGGGGTGTATTAGGTTGCCCTGATCGCCTGCAACATTAATGACTGTAGTGATCTGATCCAGGGCCACTCGTGCAGGGGGCCCTGTAGTGATCTGATCCAGGGCCACTCGTGCAGGGGGCTCTGGCCTTGGCGCTGACTGCCCCGCGGGCACATACAGCAGCTTCAGAGGCACTACTACTCTGGTAATGCCATTCGGAGCCAGACCTGTGTGTGCTCAGAGTCATATGAGCAGCAGACACACACATACACACTAAACATACACACAGGGGGGAGGGAGGGTAAAGGGACTGGGAGGGGGGGGGTTACTTGAGGGAGACAGAGAGAGACAGACAGGGAGTGTGTATGTGTGTGTGTGTGTGTGAGAGAGAGAGGAAAAACACTCCTTGCAAGTTACATCATAGTCACTCACCCTCATCCTACACTTCCCCTCCTACCTTTGAGTTCACCTCTGGGACACATAAGACCCTAGACATGCTATAAGCATACGAGGCCAGTGATTCCAGCCCCCGCCATAGCTAAGCTGTATCCGTCTAGGGGTCTGGACTCTGCCAGAAGCATAAGAGTACATTGATTCTGGACTGTGCTGAGTCTGGTGGCCAAAACACATTTTTTTCTTCCTCAGGATCAAGGTGGAGATCTCTCGCTCTCTCTCTTTGTGACTGGTGGCCTGTTTATCAAATCAGCCACCCACAAGCACCCCCTCCCCCCTTCCCCCTTCCCCCAACCCCCAAATGAATCCAATCACTGTGGCCGTGGAGACAGGGGCAGGGACAGGAAGAGCTCAAAGAGGGCCCAGGGGGCAGTGAAGGGACCGTAAACAATAAGACCATGGTGCTGCAGCTTCCCCACCAGGCCAGGCCACGCTCTACGGCCCCCCAAACTCGTGGTAGAGCCTCTCTGAGGAGGGACGACCGTCACCGTCTGCTGCAGCTGCAGTCGGAAGCTTCCATCAGGGTCATCAGCTCCAGGCGGCCGTCACATGATCTTACCGAGACAGACACGCCTAAGACAGCTCATTCAGCATGCAAAGGCCTGTCCTCGGGACTTCCCTGGACTCCGCAAACATCATGAGACATGAGACTCATCTCATGGTGTAAAGAATGGAAGCAGTGGTAAGCCTGAAGAGGCAGCTGGAGACTCATAGTCCAGTGGCATTTAGGAGACGCTTTTTAATCTCAAGCAGCTGTGCAGATGTACCATTTTTTTTTTATCATTATGTCATTATTATTAGTATCCTGCACTAAATTGAGACACAGGAATACTACAGACTACAAGACAGACAACCACAAGAGACACCAGACAAACACATCTGATATGGTGTAAAGAATCAAGCAATGATAGATCACTGACATATGATGAGAGACTTGTAGCCGTATCATGAAAGGTCTCTGGCAGGGCAACAAGACATGAAGTGGAACCTTTGGGAAGTGAACTGTTGTACCTGCATTCTAAGAATCCGTCGGGGACAGATGACCAGTGCCACTGCTCATGTGAGGGTCAGCACTGATGACCAGTGTCTCTGCTCATGGGAGGGTCAGCACTGATGACCAGTGCCACTGCTCATGGGAGGGTCAGCACTGAGCAGGGCTGGAAATAAGCGCCGCCGGCGGCCAAATGACCGGCTGTTCACATTGACCACTGATGGTAATTTTGTACCACAAGTAAATATGGAGACTCGGCCAGGCGATTGGTTTTATATACAACAATGTGCATCAAGGGAGAGAGAGCAGCTTCTCTGATTAGAACAGAGAAAGTCTCAGGTCTGACAGGAGAGGGCATTAATCACGGGGCCTACCTCACATAGGTCACACTGAGTCAGGCTACCATCATCAATTGTTATCCTGTCAATTAATGATAGATGTCATATGACACAGAGAAAGAGTGACACACTGAACTCAAACACACCCACAGTCCCAGAAATGCTCCATTACCTAGAAGAACACAGGGACAGGATATACTCAAGAGACAGAGCCACATAGGTATCATAAGAACAGAAAGTCACACATGAGAACACACATACATTCAGGGATGTTTCAACCGATTCTGAATATGAGAAAATGATGGACTATGAGTGTAAGAATAAAAAAAAATATTGATTCTGATATTCACTCCCTCACTATCAAGTCAGCCAAAGTCTTACACAAACTTTGTCCACTGATAACATTGCGCAGTAAGTCTTACTCTGAAGACCACACCCACTGGAGGGGAAAACAGTTTACACAATATGCAACACAGCGGCTGAAACGCTAACAAAATGCCTGTAGCTAGGAAACCATTCCAGCTAGCATTCGATTTCACTACGTCAGAATGATATTTTAGCAGCCTACCAGAGAGCAAAGGGTTAACTGACAGACTCAATATCGTCAGCTTATCTCAGTGCCCTTTCTCCTTACCTTGTTTTGCTTTGCTTTTCTTGGAGAAATGATCCTGAATGGTCTGAAGGGAAAAAGTTTGATATTTACAACTATTTGATCAAATCACCAGGTCAGATCATCATTTAACTTAACAAAGATCAAAAGCAGGCCTGGCGTAGCCGAGTTAGATTCAAGGTCTAAATTATTTAATATTAAATCAAGGCACGTTTTTTTTAGTTTTTTTTTGCTAGCAGACTGAAGTGACAAGGAGGTATGTAATACAAAGTCAATGGAGAGCCATTCATTATTTTCCCCTCCGGTGTGGGTGGCTTGATGTCTATGGTCATAACGTTGCCTCCAGAGAAGTGCTCGAACTTTGCGATTTAGGCATTTTTCACATTGTTCAAAAACAAGAACTCAAATTCATTAAAAATATCATCCAGACCAGGGTAAAAGTTAGGGTCAGTTTTTGGTTGGGTAGTGAGGATTTAGAGCTACTTTACAGGTATTTTATAGCAAACAGAAGACTTCCAGATTGTCTACTACAGAGTGCTGAAAATGAAGGACCATCGAAGCTTCTATTCAGGCTGAATCTACACATTCACAGAACCATGAACACAGACCCCGAGCTACATCAATTACCTCAACAAAGGCAGTTTGCAGAGGGACCAATTACAGCACTATTCAAATGCTTGACACTGAGACCTAAAACATCATTACAAAAAAAAAGCACAATCCTGGTTTCACAAAACCTAAACCGTGGACATAAATTTTTTATGAGTAAAGTTAACGTTGACAACGTAAACTACGAAAGCAGTGAGCTCTGATTTAGTGACCTAATATGAAGAGGAGGACAAGAGCGTAACAATCATAACAACACTCGCACTGTGCCTTGCGTCAGAGAGGATAAATATTTTATGTGCAGAAAGGAAACATTGATTTGAGAGGAAATGCTTAATGCCGTCTGTTACTCACAAGGGTTGTGAGTGGCACTAAGGCGGCCATTATCATGCGGGCCATGTGGGTGGAAGGTGAACAATGCCTTCTTGTGATATCCCCAGCGCCATGACTAAGCTCATGTACTACGACAAGAGAGATGGGAGGAGAACAGAAGACAAACTGTGGTGGCCAAGCAGAGGTCTGGAGAGAGGGCAGCGAGGACAAACTACTTCCCCCTTCCCTTGTCAGATGATGGGCCAACGCATGGGAACATAACAGTTATTCTCCGAGCCCGGGGGTCATGAACCAGGCCCTAAAACATGCCAAAAAATTACGTAAATTTCGCAAGTCAAACAAAGAGTTTTAACTCAACTTTTGGCCATAGAGGTCTAGACACACACCACACAATGGGGTTCTCGGTTACTTAAAATATTGAATTTAGCCAAAGATTGGCTTAGATTTATGACAACAGAGGACTGGTGAGGGTCACAACAGCCTTTTCTGCTGCCATAAATTGAGGCCAATTTTTGACTAAATTCAATATGTTAAGACATTAGGAGGCTTACTATGGTTGTCTCCAGGTTTTATACTCAAGTAACAATCTGTGTCTCACATTTCCTTTGACAGTACATGAGTCTTCCATTCTCTCACTTACCCTACCAGTTCTTATGTGCAGGGACAATATCATCCACACACACACACACACACACACACACTTACCCTACCAGTTCTTATGTGTAGGGACAATATCATCCGCACACACACACTTACCCTACCAGTTCTTATGTGCAGGGACAATATCATCCACACACATCACTGCCACCACCTTTGCTTCCTACTGAGTCCTGAAAAAACTACTTATGTTTTTTTTTTTCCTTGGATAGTTTATGGTCCATTTAAGTCTAAAAATGCTCTCAATGGTCTTCACCATTATGGTGAATCTAGTGAATGCAGTCTGGAGTTAGAACATGTCCATGTTGTTAGTGTAAGCGCAGTTTTTAACGACACCAAGGGTCACCTCCGGAAGCCAGCCCAAGAGCAAAGAGCTGACCCCTGACCCCGGCACCACACACACACACAGAGCTGACCCCGGCACCATATGGTCCTGGAATGGTGATCTCATCACCGCTTTTGGGCCAGGGGACGACATCCAACAGGGTGTGACAGGCAGTAACTGGTGTGTTGGAGTAACTGAGAAGAAGCAACACGAGCACACCACACACACACACACAAAACACACACACACACACACACACACACAAACACGTGCACGCACGCACGCACGCACGCACGCACGCACGCACAGACACTGACACTGACAGTGACAGAAAGCACAGACATCTTTACCCTACCCTCAGGTCAATTACACACATCAAAATATGAGCTTGACATGTCAGCTCTGGGAACTATCAGTGCAAAATGATTACGGTTAGAAATAACATACAGCCGAATTCTACAGGGAGAAGGCTGTGAAGGTCTTCAGAAGAAATCAAGGCATTTCCTTGGCCAAGTTAGCATTTTGGCAAGGGGAAGTCAACAATAGTTAGCATGTTGGCAAGGGGAAAGCAACAAAACTCTCCTCCACTACAAAATGATAGATGGCAGTGCATAACAACCACATTTCCTAAATTATACACACAATTTAAGATGGTAATGTTTAACACTGGGGAGGTTTTAGCAAAGAGCTCATGCTAACCAGGTAAATTCTAAAGACTGTGTTCAAGTTTCACCAGAACATGATCACTCTTGTTTTCTGCTTCCTCAACACAATAGAACCCTCATAGAACCCTATCGTACAGGTCTAGTACTCACATTCGCAAGACACAATAGAACCCTACCTTACAGGTCTAGAACCCATAAAGAACCCTACCTTGCAGGTCTTGTACCCACATTTGCAAGACACAATAGAACCCTATTAAAATTGTGTTCCCTTTAGGGTAGGTTGAACAGATGTTCTATTTTTCCCTGGACAGTCCTTTTTTTCTGCTCTTCTAAAGTATCCCAACTTATTCTCATATAAAAAAAAAAATCCAAATCTTATTCATATCTCGAATTGGAATCGAATTGAATCGTTAGCTTGTGAATCAAAGTCGAATCAAACACTAATGAGCGCTGCATCCGGCACCAGTTTCCACATCTGAGAACTTGTGCATCACATGTTCAGTGGCCGAGGGCCAAACAGAGGCAGACACTCCCAGCACCAACTAGGAAGACTAAGCCAGTTGACTGACATTCATAACATAACAGACTTGGACATAATTATACATAATACGTGTGATATTTACTGTTGGCATAGTCTTAACACTTGCGCTAATGACCAAATGATCTTGCATAAAATGGATGCCAGAAGGAATGCATTCCACGATAATTTTGCTTGCTAGGGAACACGTCTATGCTGGTATATTTTAAAATCAGGTATATCTGAACCCTCCAGATGAATTCTCTGGAAAGAGGAAAAAAAAAAAGTAAAAAATTGAAAAGAGAGAAATATCCACTAATGTGTTTTGTTTGTTTTTACTGTGGAGACACAAAGTTCATCTGGCCAAGAGAGTAGGGCAAGGCATGACACTGGAGTAAACACCATATGGAAAACAAAGTCCCCTGCTCCGAACACGAGAACAAGACACAGCGTGCCAAGAGAAAGGGGAGGGTGGTCACGGTTCTTTTAAAACACCCATGTTGCTTGTTAGAATCACCTCCACAGTACCGCCATCCTTCAAAGGCAAACGTTCAGAAATGTGACGCAACATTCTTCCGACAAACCTTCGCACACCACCTCTGCAGTTGTTGGTGCTTACCGGCCTGCTGTCACTGCAGTCTAATCACTGATGAGAGGGGAGAGGAACAGTCAGGGTCCCTTCCTGAGACCAGATGAGCCGTACTTCCTGTGGCGCAGAGATCAGAGGCATCCAGGGGGGACAGCATCAGAGCATGTGCAGGCTGCTTAAAGCTCGGCACTGTGACTCAAGTGTTAAGCATTGGCTCTTGTAAACGCACAAAGCACAATGAAGGACTGGAGGCCTGTGTAGCTGAACAGCCCCTGTGGCCTGCATACTCACGCAGTCACCTCATTTCCTGCTGTCTCTCTGATGGTGTCTCCTGGAATGAGACCGGCTCTAAAATAGAGACGGAAAGACACCCTCCTTCGGTTTTAACAGAGAAAGTCCACGGCTGACACAACTAACCACAAGAGCGATAAAGCTTCAAATTACAATAAAACCCATTCGCTGCCTGACTTAACGGACAAAACCAGCTTCCAAACATCCGCTATCAATTACACTCCAGCGTGGCAATAGGTTCCTGCCCGACATAACTTTTCACTTAAGTCACCGAAGTCTAGGCTCGGCCTCGAGGAAACAAAGAGGAAGCCGTCCATATGACTGTACTTTAGTGGCACAGCAGCCGCCTGCTGCTCTGCGAGGCTCATTGCTGGCTCGCTGTGTTTACAGGGCCACTGTAGACTCCAGGGGGCCAGGCAGCCAGGCTTTTAATTACTGAGGAATTCTGGGAGGAAAAGTACCCACTGCTGAGAATCAGACAGGTAAACAACTGTGGATCAAAGTAGTGATGACACTGTTCTTGTCTGGGGGGAGGTAAAAAAAAACTGAGACATGTTTCTGTAGATGTTGGTAGAGCCTGGCTGAGCCAAACTTTTCATTAGCATGTAAGTATGCACTGTAAGTTGCTTTGCACTCCCATGATACTGTCTAAAAAGTGCAGGACTCCTTGGATTTTGGTTGTTCAGTGGCTTCGACACTTCTCTGTGGTAAAGGGAGACCATTGGACCAGTGGTTGGGAGGGTTGGGGTAAGCAAATCTAGTGTGCTCTTGTGTTATTTGGCCCTCATCCTAGCTTCTTCGGGGCCTCAGCTTCCAAACAAAATACTCAGTAAAAGAAAGCTGTTATGTGGATGTAAATATGCTTCCAGCATCCTGAGTCGGCCCAGTGGGACACAAATTGCAACCTTTCGGTTTTTCAGCATGACAGTAATTTCAACATGCTCCTGAGCTCTTTATAACGCTCGGGCCCACATGAGCAGCTAAGCTCGTCCTGAGGCTGCCCCTGATCTGGCACAGATGTGATCCGATTGGCTGCTCTCTGCAGCCGTCTAAAGGTATGGCTGCACTGTATTTAGGATATCTGTGGCTGATGAAGCCACTCTGAGCCAGGAGAGGAAAATGAAATCAGGAGTAGGATGTGGTATGATGTAGCGCTCTTACAGCAACAGATCTCCCACTCCTGATGAAAGGAGTTGCTGTTAATAAAATAAGTTGCGTAATAATAAAAGGGTGCAACGCTGTAGTTTGTCACTTTTTTTAAAAAACTTTTCTCAACTGCCTTTACTTTGTGAAATTATCGTTCTTAGATAATGGACGTATGCGGTCACAGTCATTCACCTGTGATTCACTTCCTGTGGAGTGGAGAGGAGGGAGGGAAAGTAAGGTCCACACAACATGGGAGACGGCAGAGGAAACCACAGCTCACCACGTCCGCCCACATCCCTCAAACACGCAACAGCCCTCCATACCTCAGGCCTAACAGCTGATGGCTCTGCCGTTCATCCAAACACACCAAAATGAGACATTTCCGGTTTCCTTTTTGTCCACTGGCACTGACTTGCGACTGAATCGCAAGAGACACCATCTGGAGAGTAATGTGAGGGGAACGACGTGCTTCACATCTGGGGGAGTCTGGTTCAGCCTGATGTTCAGTGCTCTGTTATAACCATTTAATTAAGCACTGTAGTTTGTTCAATATTACGACCATATTGTCCATGGCTGGGGATTTGCAAAGGGGTAGGGGTGGTGGGGAAGAGGATGAGGCATGGATGGGTGGGCGGATGAGGGGGTCCACCCTCACCTAGCTTCATGTACTCACTTAACCCCCTTAGGGGAACAGGACTGCTCTGTGTGAGACCTGTGCTGCACTCTCTTCACTCTTTTCACTCGATGTAGCATAAACTATGACACGCTACTCCGGTGAGCAACTTTCAGAGCCCTGGTCTGGGTTAAAGTTCAGCTTCCGGCTATGATTAAATGAATCATAAGCACGTAAGTGGAGCAAATCAAAGTTATTAAAAAAACGTTAAGGTAAGAGCAAGCAAAGACTAGGCAGCAAATTGTCCCATAGAACACTGATAAAACAAGGCCTTGGCCAGTGTACTGCATGTGCTCATGCCAGGACATGCTGGCATAGGCTAAGCCATGCATTTTTCCCAAATAAATGATTAACCTAATCACAGTAGTTATATATGGTGTGTGAACTGGTCGCAGTTACCACACAGCATATTGAGCACTTCTGAAAAACGACTGCAAGAAAAGCCACATATTCCTAAACCCACCTAGAATAAAGGCCGATGGTGTAACCATGCCTTTAGATTGACTTTGGGCAACTTAGCACACTGGGTAGGCCACTGACAACAGCACAAGGGGCTGCCTAGGAGACCAACCTCATCGCCTTGACACAAAACAACAATTCACTGCTGATAAGTTAGTATGCAGGTCACTAAAACTGTCTGGGACCTTTTGTTTTGTCAGTCCTTTCTCATACATGGAGGAAAAGATAGAGAAGGTTCACACGCAAGTCATATGAAGGTGAAGGAAGAAAAAAAGGTCTTCTTGCAAACTGTACTTGTCGTTGAGAGCTTAAGAGCTCCAGCAGGTCTTTGTATAGCTTAGTTACATGTATTCTGACGATATTTCACAGTGGGTGAACCAACATTTGTCCCCCTTTTTGTAAACAGACCTCAGCCATTAGTTTAGCTGCGGAGAGGCCCCTGTAAAAGTGAATGAGAGGCCTGTGAACAATGAACTCCGTTACCCCTCGACTCGGCACAGGCAGGCCAAACTCCCAAAGAGCCCGTGCTAAAGCTGGATTTATTTTCCATGCTGGGAGAACAATGCAGGCCAAGGGCTCTGGTTTCTCCAATAAATTATTAAAGAAATCAATGGGAAGAAGCATCTGTGGCACAAAGAGGAGTGCTGGTTCTGCTGCACTCAACCTAATGAATATACTTGGACCTTTATTTTACGAAGATCAAATATTGATTTTATTTTTTAATCTTAGATCTCCCCAAAATACTTCAACTGCAAATGGCTAAGTTTGCTGTGGACGACAACAGTAGATAAGCATCTATGCTACTCAGTAGAAACGGTCTGAGCCAGCAAAAAGTGTTTTGTATACAAGAGCCAACGACACCTTCAGCAGAACAAGAAATGGTAAACACTAAACAGACTACAGGAAAAGGTACTTCAGCCTCACACCAGTAAATCATTTGTATGCTCTCCGTCCTTCTCTCTCTCTCTCTCTCTCTCTCTCTCTCTCTCTCTCTCTCATTTCTGTGTCTCTGACGCTCTCTCTCTCTCTCTCACTCTCTCTGATCTCTCTCTCTCTCTTATTTCTCTGTCTGCCAGTACGAACAAGAGGCCAGAGAAGCCAAGTCTAGGTGCCGGAAGCGTGGAGTCACATTCGGTGAGAGTCTCTTACAATGAGCTTTCAGCCCTACCCTCCCTACTGGACCATCCTTCTGCAGCCAACACACACAGAGGCTGAAAATGGGATGGCTTCGACCCTAATCGGACACAGACAAATGCCAAATCAGGGCCATATAAGAGCCATTTACACTTTGGAATCGGCTTCTTGCTGATAGCATACATGTTATTGTTGTTTGAGCTCAGAGAAGAAGGGAAGAATGAAGATATTTGTGGCCATTAAGTTGCCTCAGATGTGAGTTTCTGAATAGCATAATGTCTACGTCCATAAGGATACATTAGGTTGTACATTATACAGCAAAGTATTGCTGGAGGGTACTTCATTTACTAGGCTGATGGCCATTTATGCATCTATAGTAACTAACTAATGTAGCTTCTTATTAGCTCCTCTGGCATTGTTTTCTTTCTACATCTGAAAATCATCTGCAGTCTTGTTCCTCAACCCCCTGCTGCCCATCCACTCTGGCTGTAATGCAACAAGAAGTTGAATGGAAAAGACAACTGTTGAGGTTTCCACCGCTTAACAGAGATTTTATCCAGCAATTCCACAGCTGAGAACCCAGTGATTAAACTACTAAAGCCAACTGAGCCGTGACGTATGCCCATTCCTGGCTTTTTTTTTCTTTTGTATTTCTTGCTGTCGCAGACAAACTGGCCAAATCACACATTTTGCCAGCATTTGGTTACTTGAACAGTCCATTACTTTGACAGGTTCTGCTCCAGTAGTCACAACCAAATATTTGTTTCCCTTTGTTTTCTGCATCGTCACAGAGTCCAACCCTCTCTCTCTCTATCTTAATGAGATGCTCAAAGAACAAATGAAGATCGGATCGGACACCCTGAACCATAGCAAACCTCTAGGAAAGTCTGCAAGTGCTCTAAACCGAGAGACATGAAAAGAGAGGTGATGAAGAAAAGAGTGCACTAGGAAGGACATGAAAAGAGAGGTGATGAAGAATGAAGAATATGAAGAGTGTAATAGGAAGGACAGGCAGCTCTTGTGTGTGGTGCTCTAAACAGGAAGAAGCCCAGCAGTGGGGTGCTTTAAGGATCTCTGCGGAGGAGAGCTTCATGCCAGGGGGACACGGAGAAACACAAGGCTGGGATTGTGCAAACCTCTCTTTGTGCTACGCGGATTACCCTGGAGACTTTTCGTTTTTTCACTCGGAAATTATGTAAGGAGGCACAACTAAGCCAGATCATAACAAGCAACCTGTGTGTACCATTTTAAGTCTTTGTGTTGGCATTGTCACACTGCGCTGCTGCCGCCTAAACCATGAAAGAAACATCTTTATTCCACCAGCGCTCCGTTCTTTAACAAAGCAATGTGTTTCCCCTTAGTTCACACTGCAGTAATTGCCTGCTCAACAGATTATACGGCACCGTCTGTAAATTGCCACAGTACATCTGTTGGGCTGTGAAAACAGAAAGTCAATTAAGCCGAGCAAAAATAGGTCAACTAGCAAAACCATTCTGCCGCTTCCCCGAAAAGACTTGAGGCACATGACCAAAAGAATTACTCAACAAAGTAAGCCTCTTAGATCACAAATAAAAGAATACCCTTGCAGTTTGTCCTCAAACAAAGCGTTTCCCCGCTACGCTCCTCTGCCCTGTCTGCTGAGCGTGACGGGACGTGATGGGACGGTGGCCACCTCCTCTGCCAGCCCCAGGTTGGCACTGCCCCAGGCTGCTACAGGGAGTAATTATCACTCGTCTGGGCACCACCTGACCAAGCCCCAGGTAGTCCAGATTAAGGCAAAGCCTGATCACTGATGAGCTCCAGCAGCCAAATAGTGCTCCTGCTTACACCCTGAAGCTCCCACTTCATGTCTTATAGCCCTGACAGATCAGAAACCAGTCAAACATGGCTACAAGTCACTCACTGCTATTTCGGCTTGTATTGTAGTCACGTAGGGTTCCTGTATTTCAACTGGTAGAGCAAGTTGCTAAAACTCCCTAAGGGCAAGGGTTGGATACCCAGGGGCACACATAATGATGGCATACATACCATAATGCAAGTTGCCTTGGATTAAAGTGTCTGCCAAATGAATGAAGCTGAATGTAAATGTAAATTAGCTGAAAGCAGCTTCTCAATGTAGCACGGTAGCTATAAAGTTGGCTAATGACTCACAGTAGGCTGTTCCCTCCGCCAAAGGAGCACGATTAAATAAAAACACAGCCTGATTAAGGTCAAGGTACCGTGGGATCTGCATAATGATCAGAAAGTAGAATGATTTAAGAGACATTTGCAATAAAAATATGTTCACAATGCAAGTCTATTTATGCAAAGTTCAATATTTAACATAAATGATCACAGTTTAGTACACAGTTCTAACTGCCGGATTTGAAACGCTGTGTTTTGAACAGTTTGGAAGAAGCAAGAGGGTGGGTGTTTACGGTGTTAAGAGTATTTTGTGTGGGGGGTGGGGGTGGTGGAGTTGTCAAAAACATGGTCAAAGCCAAACAACAGAAGGCTCCCCACCCACCTCCGAGTCCAGAGGATTAGCACTGATTGAACCGCCTTAAATCACACTGGCAGCCATGTCAGAGCAGAGCTGCTCTCCCCGTGAGGTTCAGTAGCTCACTGTGAGCCACTTCAGGGTCCAGTCAGAGAAACAGGCTTCGCCTCGCCCTGCTCTCTGCCCAGAGCTTCCTCATAAATCACATGCTGACTGTCTGATAATCGAGAACACTGTACATTTCCTTTCCGACTCAAATTCCATTAAGCCATGACTTCCTTGAAGTTGGAAAGGTTGTGTGCCGTCGATAGAGACAACAATGTTCTGGTGGATCCGCTCCGTTCAAATGCAGTTAGAGCACGTATGTGGAACGTCTGGAAGGGAATGTACTGGAGGACTGGTACGAACATGACTGAACTCCCTGCACACGTAGCCCTGGGATAACCATCGTTTTTTCAACTGGTTAAACCAGTCTGTTCTTGGGCTAAATCTCATCTACATAATCAAAACAAACTCGACCTTTTCTTATATCGTAAATCTTGAGCAGAAAGAAAGAGAAGTCATGTAAACAGATCTTTGTTTCCATCCTCAGTGGCAACCTCAGATTTGAACACAGCTCAAACAAAGGTTTCTAGGCACCACTCTACCCAACGTACAGTACGAGAGCTCAGAGTATCTAGGGCTGTGACCACCACCCTCAGGCAGCACAGAACCTAGGTAGTGGGCTGCGAGGACTCCTGATCAATGCCTGCTACATATCACGTGACCACCTCTTTCCTGGCAAAGGTTCCTAAGCTTTACAGTTCTTGGTTCTCCCATGAGTAGGGTTGGGTACCGAGAACCGGTACCAATATGGAACCGGTTCCAATACAACCGGTACCTACCCGGACCGAAATGCAACGCAGATTTCGGTGCTTCATTTCGGTGCCTGAGCCAATTGAAAACGGTTGCTAGGCAGATTCTGCGGGGCACATGTAAAACTGCCCCAGCTCCCAATGTAAACTTTGTCCTGTGTCGCTCACGCTCATTGGTGTTTTCATAGCAACAGTCTTATGACAGTGAAGAGCATGCAGCATTTCACAGAGCAAGCACAAACAGAACTAGCCATCAACCTTTTAACAGAGAAAATACCGAAAGGTAAACGGTCAAAAGTGTGGCTGTATTTCGCACCAAAATATTCAAACATCGCGACGTGCAGCAAATGCAACTAAACAATTGCGTGAAAAGAGTGGAGAGAAGGCAAAGAATTCAACGGCAGATCAGCAACCGAAGACTGAAAAATAAACGGAGATGACAGCTATACTTAACCTACGGTAGTCTCTTAAAGGGGCAGTACACATTTTCTCGTACTCAGTGTGTTCAAGTAACAAGATTAACTATAAACAAGATAGAAAAGATAGGTATAAACAAATCATAAAATGGTGAAATTTCATGAAATAAATGCAAACAAAATAATACATTTTTGACTCCAAAGGCAAATATGCTCATATTTTTGCAAAAGAAGTTTGAAGCTGTTTTTTGTATTTATTTATTTATATTTATTTAAGTATACTATAAACTGTTGTTTACAGTTAATATAATGTTCATAGTTTGAAGTTAAAAAGTTTGAAGCCAAGTGTTTTGTATGTATTTATATTTATAATATAATTTAAACAGTTAATATATTGTTCAATTTGAAGAAAAAAAAATTTATTGAACAAAAGAATTGCTGAAGTATTGAAGCTGTAGTGTGTGTACAGAGTGTGAGTGTGTGTTTTGTATTTATTTGTATTTATTTAAGTATAGTCTAAACTTTTGTTAACAGTTCATATATTATTTAAGTTTTAAGTTAAAAGGTGTTTTGTATTTATTTATATATATAATCTACTTTAAACAGTTCATATATTTGGCAATAAAGCCTTTCTTAAATGTCGTCAATCGTATTTTTTTTAATTTTTTTTATAAAAGTATCGGTTCCGGCACCGTTTAGGCACCGGTATCGTTTTAAAAGTATCGGTTATGTACCGGTATCGGATAAAAACCAAACGATACCCATCCCTACCCATGAGACACAACCCTCCAGACGGCCGTAGACTGGATATGATAAGGTCCTGATCCGAGCTGGATAGCTGCTAACGAGCAGTTTGCTACATTCACCTCTCACACACACACACACACACCTATTGATAAGAGTCAGTTACCCATGATAATAGTCAGTTGGTATCTTCGACTTCCTGCCAGCACAACATGGTATACTGCTGTGTCATTTCTTTAATAATGATTTCCTGGCTCGCCAAGTTGTCTGTATCCTCTGCAATGTCCACCTTCTCTGACAGACACAAACATACGCTGTGGACTAAGTCTGTCTGTTCTTGTTGTTCTTTTAAGGATTTATACAAGTCATGTACACAGATAGGGATCAAAGACATGCCATCAATCCAACTGAATACACATTTAGAAGCCAACACAAGGACGTGGCTAACCGTATAGCCACCATCCCCACAAGCATACATATGCACATAGCAAGCCTGGTATCATCTTCTCAAAAGAAAACATTTTTTTTAAAACGTGGGTTACACAGATAGAGAGGTCTTGCAGCATGATGGACAGTCTTAACATATCCCATGTCCAGACATTTAGACATAATCCTACAATACTGTGACAATTAGCATATGGTTTTAATGCTACTTGACCCAAACCTCTCCCCATATGCAGGCTCTTAACCCTCTGCTTGCTCCATAAATGAATTTTAATACCATCCAGTGACACTTCAACTCTAGGAGTAGGAGTAGCAATGAACATTTTAGTACACAAAGCTCCATTATACCCAACTCATTTAATGTACCAACTGTTCCTGCAGAACCAAAGCTGTGTCAAATTCTAGTATTTAAAAACTACAGACCATGACAAAGCACAAGCACGATGCCTCTGCCACTGTGTATCTTACACTGATGCGTATAATACTCATATTACACATTCAGAATGCAACTGGTAGGGCTATCGCCAGTGTATGCCAATTTATCCCAAGCTTGCAAATCATCTAAATTCATCTACAGTGTTACTCTCCCCTATGAATACATGTTTGACACCTGGACTACAAGAAAGCCAGTATTCCAGGTCTCAGGTGCAAATGTTCCCATTTTTCTTCATCAGCAGCACCTTTTAGTGGATTAGGAACCTCTCAGCATTTGCATGTTTGTCATATTAGATCTCACTAGATCGATATAACGGCATATGCTAGATCGGACACGTGTGCAAAGGGGGGATTAAGTGCTTTCAAAAGAGAACGATATTGATTACCAAATTTTTACATTAGCCGACATATAACTGAGTGAGGAGCTGATGACTTAGGCTGTGGTCCGGTTATAAACGGCAGATCAACATCCCTAGACATGTTTCACCACCCGCTACTGTCAAGAGCCAGACAACTGAGGTGATGGAGACAGAACGGGACCGTCGATGACGTCAGACAGATGAACTCAACAACCATCGCTACATCCCGAGCTCAGTCAATGCAGTAGCACGTGCATCGTAGCAGTATAAGCAGATGGCAACACTTGAGCAACACAATGACGTTGACATCAATAGATCTTTACTCTCTCTGCTCTTTTGTCCGCATATTTCTGAGTTAGCATGTGGTCGTCTTTGTTGGTGCTGTTGCTTTTTTCCCCCAAGCCAAGGTGCATCCCTGATTTTGGAGGCTGTCGGGTTGGTCTTCCCCCAACAGCGTTTCACGGGCAACACCCCTCCAGAATGTCTTCTGACTTTTCAATTCATTGTCTTTGAAATAGTGAAAAATTGCGATATTCCATTGTGTCTAAAGACTATGGATTAAACATCTTCAACACTGTAGAAATCTTAAACTCGATACAATAAACATAACCGGTTACTTCATACGAATCAAGTCAAGGATACTACTGAATGGGATAGATTATCACAGAGTTAATCTCCTTCGCGAGCCTAACCTACACATTAACCCATTATTAGCAGTTTATTCTTGATCCTATTAATCCGAGGCTTTGCCAAATTTCCTTGTCGAGTGATTTTACGCCAAATTATTTTACAGCAAAGAGTACCCCCGAAATAAACAATGTACAATATAGCGTGGCGAATAAGATCGGACAGGTCAGTGGAATAAATCATGCATCGCTTACATGTTTACATTCAACTGCTGAGACTCTATTATGATTTAAACATATTTCTAAATTATTTCAACTGATCCGAAACAGACTGCCCAGAGTCTTGTTATCTTAGGATAGGTTACATTCTCTCAACCACCTTGTCTGCGAGACTGGGTGTGAATAGCCTCCCGACGGCCAATGAGGGAATCATTACAGTAGTTTATCTAACAAATAGCTTATTAAATGTTTCATAAAAGTAAGATTTGATCTACATATAGAAAATATATCTAATTTACAGCCTATGCGTCGTTAATTTATTCTTTCTTTGTTTCGTATTCATGATGGAAAGGTGTGTATGTGTATCACGAATGCACTGGCTAGGATAGGTTGGTTAGAAACAATGCTGAAACCAAGGTAGTAGGGCACCTTTGTTGAAGTAATGCCAAAACAGGAGAAAGCGGGGTTTTTCTCGAGCGGAAAAGGGACTTAAAACTTTGCAAATGCATAGAGCGTTCTTACCCAAAGATCTGTTCCCCAACTCATGGCTGGTTGCTCTTCGGACAAAACTCTCCAATTGTCAACGTATCCCCCGTTCAAAACTCTAGACTGTTTCACCGTCTGTCGTCGTGTAGCCTCCTTAGCGCTGCAGAGCCAATTCCAAAGAGGAACTGTCTGTCTGATTCAGCGCTCGCACAGGAAGTTGGGATCTTGGAGGACACGGGAGGAACGGGAGGTTCAGGTTATTCTACAACTCTGTGAATTAAACGATGTATCAGGAATAGTTGCAAAGTTACGTGAAACAGTTGTGTACAACAGAAGAAAATAAACGGCTCCCATGTCTTTCGAGGAATCGCACGTGTGTCATATCTGTCAATGGAATCATTGAGCTCAGAGCTCCCCACTGAATTCACCCCCAAAACTGTTAAAATATGTTTTAGGATCAACGTAGACGTATGCTGAAAGCTGAAGCTAACTGAAACTGCCTGAGAATTGTATGTATTTTACTGGAGGCAAAGGTGAAATTATAAATGCTAAAAGGGCACTCTTCTATCATATACCTTATGATTATACACAACAGGGTCCTGATTGTCAAATTTAGAAACTCAAGGGCTTGCATATTTGCACATATCCTATAATGTTGGCCATTACAAAATTAAGCTACAAATGCATTTTCTGTGACGGTGAGAATAATTTCGTCCATATGTATTAGATGAACAAAGCATACTGTAGTTTGGTTTTGTCAGTGTAATTAATTGTCAAATAATGCCCTCTAGTGGTAATTTTTGAGCATTGCAGGGAATGGGCGTTTTGCTGTGTTTCCTTCCGGACTTCGTTCAATGTGACAACACGCTACTTTTTAGCTAGAAGACCTGTAAGCTAATATCACAAATCTCTTTTCTACATTATCTAATTGTCATGTACAGATGCATACTAAGGTAAGCCATGAGCTTTATTTTCAGCAAAACATGATCTTTACTCAGATTTAACTGTAGTAATATTTATGTGGAAATGGCAGTGGAGAAACTGCTTATTTGGATGCCTAATCTTTAAGCTAACAAAACAAACGACTTTTGTGGCTACTAATAATTTCACCTGGCGAAGGTACAACGGAACGAAAACCTATAGGTTACTCATGCCGTCAATCCATATTGCATTGAAAAGTATACAAGGTTAACATGGAAAATGGTTTATTTAGAGGGCAGTGAACGTGACATCTTCTCCTGAGGAGTAAGTTTGTCATTGCTGTAAACAGTGTCCCCAGCTGATTTATTGTTGACAACAGGGGTTTGAAGATCGAGGGCTCAATCGATTTGTCTTCATGCCCAAGACAACAAATGATGTCGGATAAAAAGTGGAGTATTACTACTCGAAGTCGACCTCGGCGGTGCATTCATTCATGGATATCACCGGCCACGACGGATCGGCGGCAACCTTTGACACACTTCTTGGCTGCACAAGTTATGCACCAGGGAGCACAGTCCAAGTCCATGAGCATTGCACGGAGAAAACGTCTGCCCAGTGCCTTTCCAGTCATAGACGGAGCCCTCCACCCAATCCAGAATCACGTATTTGAACTAAATTTACAGAACAGCCTGGTTTGCCAAGAGAGGTCATTTGTCATTTTCTCTCTTTAAAAAAACTTTACATATTTATCTGGCACATTCGGTTTTACTCTCAAAATCGACTTGTATTATTTCTCTATAGATATCACAAATATAAAGCGCAGGTGCTGAAGGGAGGTGGCGACAATGCTGTTCTCCGTCACACGCAGAGAAACAAAAAGCTGTTGGTCAGGGATCGCCTTCGGAGGTTACTCGATGATGAGGACTACCTTGAGTTGGGCCCATTCGCAGGGCTGGGACTGCCCTACGGTGATATCCCTTCAGCAGGCTGTCTCACTGGTAGGTCAGAGCTCTTGGGATATCCACTGGATGATGTATATATGTGTTTTTAACTGCATAATGAAGCATTACTGAAAAGTAAAGGCAATAATAACAGAAGCATAACTTCACCAGAACAACAGAAACAACAAGTGTGCCCAAACATTGTGTCACAAACCAAGGGAACTAAATCTGAGGGCATCAACATTTTAATACTGTAACGTCGGTAAATTAATTGGATTTTGGGCATGCAACCTTAGATGGAAATTGCCAAAACATTCCAGAATCTAACAGGTTAAGTTAATGCTAAGTCGTTTGGCCGTAAGCCGTTTAATTTGAACGAGTATGGGCTGGAAATATTGACACCAATTAATGAGTCAGGAAAACGGATGAAGTCTTATCTGCTTTAACGAATACACCTGAACTCATACAGGGCTAAACTCGGGCATTAAATGACACATGGCCCAGACAGCAAAGCTAACATTCACACACGCTAACATTGGATACAAAAGCGTGACATGAAACACACCATTCTAATTTAGAACACTTTTCCCTTCCCGCATGCATGCAATGCGGAAGCTTCGCTAACCCTTTGCACGTTACATTATGTGGTAACTTAAAAAAAACACCTGTGCTGTTGTCACTTATCACCAAAAAAGGGACCTAATTCTTTGATCGAATTAATTTCACCAGAGCACTTTTAATTAGGCTGAGTAATGTTTTTTTTATCAGCAGCATAATCTCAAGTAGATGCAAAATATGAGGAATTTAGATCATCTTAAAAGCTGTCTCCCCTCTTTCCTCCTCTTTCCCTCCCCCCACAGGCATTGGCAAGATCAACGGACTGTGGTGTGTGTTCATAGCCAACGATGCCACCGTGAAGGGAGGCACTGCCTACCCCATTACAGTCAAGAAGCAACTCCGGGCCCAAGATGTAGCCATGCAGAACCGTCTTCCCTGTGTGTATTTAGTGGACAGTGGTGGTGCCTTCCTGCCCCTGCAGGCAAGTAGAGGGGGAATATACACTGACCTGCTGCAGTCAGGCTTCTCTGGTCTGCGAATAACCTATTCACTCTCTTTCACTCCTAGTCAGAGATCTTCCCTGACAAAAACCAAGGAGGACGCACTTTCTACAACGAAGCAGTGATGTCAGCTATGAAGATACCGCAGGCAAGGAAGAAACTTTAGGATCAACTTTCTTTTTTGATAGGCCCAATCAACTATTTTGAGACTTTTTGACAATGAGAAACAACACTAGGTTTAGATTTGGCGGTAGGGTTTGGGACAAATCATGGTCAGGACAGGCAAACATCTTAAAAATGACCGACCCATAGTCCACCCAATAGGTCTTGTGTTAAAAAAAATGTAAAGTTGGTGTCCCCGGCTGAAATTACAATAATGTTTGCTGGTCTGAATCCACCTATTTTTCCATGACATGACCTGCGAGGCTCTAAGTGATTTGCCGTGGCATGACCCGGGAGGTTGAGTCTTAGTTTACAGTGATGTCAAATGTTAAACTGCCTCTGTCAGTCACATAATTGGCCATTACAAATATTTGTTACCAAATATTGCGATGCCTACGACAATAGACATTACTCTATTTCCTTACCATTGATACTCCTATGTATTGTAACTGCTCTGTTTGGCCTGTAGGTGGCAGTAGTCTGTGGTTCCTGCACCGCTGGGGGTGCCTACATTCCCACCATGGCAGAGGAAACGGTGATGGTGCACGGAATCGGAACGATCTTCCTGGGGGGGCCCCCGCTGGTGAAGGCAGCCACAGGGGAGGAGGTGACCCCCGAGGATCTGGGGGGGGCCCGCCTACATGCAGAGTGAGTCAGTGAGTGAGTAAACTAATCTGGGAGGTGGAGGCAGAGGAATGGGAAATTGATTTATTTGATTGGAGTAAAACTGTTACATCAGAGTATCATTTTAGAAAAAGAAGGAAGTTGTTATCTCGTCAATGTTGGGAGTGTGTGTGTGTGTTTCAGCGGACGGATCTTGCTCTAGTCTAGCAGAGCCTTAGAGCCAGTGTTGAGGTGAAGACCAAGCATGATTCAATAAGTATTCACTGAAGATATATTTGCCCCGGACACTCTAGGATGTATTTACTAAAGCAGGTTTTCTAAGTTAGTTGGAAAACCGCACGATAAAGCTTTCTGAATATGGCACTTTTAACTACAAAGCACAGATTTTCAAACAGTGCAGTTCCCCCCGTAAAACAACTGAGTAGACCTGTTGTGTGAAATGCCCCTGGTCTGGACGTGTGCTGTGTTTAGAGTGAGTGGCTGTGTGGACCACTTCGCTGCCGTGGAGCAGGACGCCTACGAGGCCACCAGGAACATCATCTCCACGCTGAACTTTCAGCTGCCGGAGGAGGAGGAGGAGGCCGGGCGTGTGGAGGAGCCACTGCACAGCGCCGAGGGCCTGCTGGGTCTGGCTCCCAGGAGCTACAACCACAGCCTGGACGCCAAGCTGGTCAGGGCAAAACTGCTTCAAATAACACACTCACCTTTCCTTGCATGGATGCAGTAGCCCTGAGCACTGAGACAGTAGATCAGATAGGGTATACGTTTGACCAACAAATGACAAGATGTTTGTGTGAGGTGTGCAAAAATGAATGATTAATGAATTAGTCTCATTTACAAGCATTCAAACAGTCCAGTAGTGGTAGGCCTAACTGTATACTCACATGTTGATGGTTAGATTAATGAATTACTCACAATATGGCAGCACTTTCTGCAATACACTATAGTTGAATCAGAACTGACTATGCTTGGTTTGACTTGATTTCACCATGTTGTTTACGTGATCATATCTTCCTCAGAATAACACTGCATTATGCGTGTGTGTGTACAGTACACTGTTACTTACAGTAGAGGTAAGACCACAGCATTTCTCATTCATGTCCCCAAACGTTTTGTCCTCAGATTGTGAGCCGACTCACAGATGGCAGTAAGTTCCAGGAGTTCAAAGCTCGGTACGGGGCCACACTTCTCACCGGTTTTGGCAGAATCGAGGGGTAAGATGAGATTGTGTACTATTGAAAAATATAACACAGCATTTTAAAGTCTACAACCCACACATATTTTCTGTTTTATGATGACTGGTTTGTGCTACTGATGTTCTTTTTCCAGAATCACAATGCCATGTTCTGTAGACTGCAAATCTATTGCTGTTCCACAGGTCAGATCATTGTGCCCCCTGGACCCAGTTGATTACTCTAAGCAAGGCCTGGATTAGGTCAGGCCATCTCTCTGAAAACAGGCTGGGAACAGGGGAAAATAAGTCTCTTCAGGCAGCTTTTATCTAGTCTCACAAAGAGCTTTTCTTTTTCTTTTTTTTCTCTTCTCCGAGAATGGCTTGTTGCCATGGCAGCAGAGTGTTCTGGATGCAGAGAATTGCAGTCTGAGAATCAGGTGATATTGCACCAGGAATCTAGTCTAGCTAGATGGCAGATTACTTAGATAAAAGTCTCTTGTCCTGTTGGGCTTCGCAGACGTCAGAGCAAACAAATCATCCCCGCGCTGAAGCCTGCTCGTTAACCGCTGAAGTCCCCAATGGGATTTGTCCTCTTCTGTGCCCACAGGCATCTCGTTGGCATTGTGGCGAACAATGGCGAGCTCACATACGAAGCCTCTTTGAAGGGCTGTCACTTTGTTACTCTCTGCGATCAGAGGGACGTCCCACTCGTATTTCTGCAGAACACGGCCCCACAGCCCAGCCTGACGCTGTCCAAGGACAAGGTACGCCTTCAGTCATACTTACCCCAGCCCGCTCTTATGAGACGGCTATCTTTAGAGACAAGAATAGTATTCTATTAGAATTCTATTCAAAAGTAGACGGACAAGTGGTCAAGGCATCAGTTATGTCTGTCTATTTGTTCTGATTGAGCGTGCACGCACACACATTCACGTACACGTACACACACACACACACACACACACACACACACATACAGTACTAGCGGAGCTGGTGGGAACGCTGCTGTTGTTAGAGTGTGGTTGTGGAATGTAGTTGTGCAGTGTGAGGAGGATTAGGCATAACGGTGCTGACACTTGGACAGCATGTGTGAGTCGTGTCCCGCTCTCACGCACTCTCTCTGTTCTTTCTCTCTCACACACACACACACACACACACACACACAAATACACAGACACACACACTCACTCTCTATGTTCTTTCTCTCACACACACACACACATACACACACAAATACACAAACACACACTCACTCTCTCTGTCCTTTCTCACACTCACACACACACTCTCTCTCTCACTCCATCCTCTTTCCACCTCTATCTCTCACTTCATGTTTTTCTCTCCCTCCCCATCACCCTTTCTCTCTCTCTCTTCTCTCTGCCTCATTTCTTTTCCCCTACCTCTAACCAACAAAGCTACAATGTTACACTAATAAGAAAGAGGTGTGTCTCTGTGATTTCTGAAAGTTAGACAATGGTTTAAGAATGGTCTCTCTCTCTCTCTCTCTCTCTCCCCCCCTCTCCCCCAGGCCGAGGCCAACACTAACCGCCTGAAGGCTCAGGGTTCCATGATGTCTGCGGTGGCCTGTGCCTCTACACCAAGAATCACTGTGGTGATCGGGGGTTGCCATGGTGCTGACAGCTATGCTATGGTACTGCAGAAAAATGCTGAATAATGCCTTATAGTTTGTTGTGGTGGAAATGTGGCTTTAAACACAACACAGACTCAAAACACACAAGACCCAGACAAAGCACCAACACAACTGTCCTCACAGATATACACAGTCATTTACATGCAGAGCATACATTAAGCATTGAATGTGGACATCCTTGTGAAAACTACAGGTCATTTTTTTGTTGGTCATTTCCTGTCTTTTATTCTAGTGTGGAAGGGCATTTGACCCCAACTTCCTGTTCCTGTGGCCTAACGCCAGGGTGTCCCTGGTGGCGCCGGGATGCTCAGAGGCCCTCGTGCACGAGGAATCGGAGGCTACGCAGCTCAACAAAATGTAACAAGAGACTCCCCATGACCCCAATTAAAACCTGTCAATTGTCTTCACCTACAGCATACAGTACATTGTTTAAAGACTTGATACTACTGACCTTCAACGCATCAAACATTCAGTTTGCTTCTAATGTTTCTGAAAGACTAAGTTAGTTTCTTAGAATACTGAAGAGGACTCTAGGTCAGTAGTATCAAGTCTTTAAACAATGTACTTTTCCTGTATTTTCATAGGCATGTGTCAAACTGTAGTACTGATGGAAGCAGCTATAAGTGAGCTATAGAGCTTCTTGAACTTCAGTATACTAAGTCATTTTTTGATCTTCATAGTTTTAAGTATTTAAGAGACACAAAAAAACTAAATTAAACTGATTACATTGAATGTTTGATGCACTCAAGGTCAGGATTAGCTACTTTTAAAGGTGTTTTGAATAAGTGTGTTTTTGTTGGCGCAGTGTCTAAGCGCTGTGTTGCGGTGTGCAGGTTAGAAGAGGAAAGCGGTGCGTTCTTCTCCTCTGGAAGACTGTGGGACGACGGAGTGATTCTGCCCCGAGATACCAGGAAGGTAAAAAACACACTGCCAACATCTGAACAAAAATGCCGTGGATCCATCAGATAACAAGAAACTAAAAATCCCATTCATGGACAGCAGCTGATCCGGTAGCTTCTGCCATGGATCCTCCAGACACTGAATAAACATGACCTAGCACTGAGTCAGAGTTTGCCCCAGTAGAAGCTTTTTTTTAGAATAGACCTGGTGTGAATCAGCTCCAAAGTCAGCCACACTGAGAGTGAGCAAAGCTGATGTTCAGTCACTATCTGTTGGCTCGGGGCCTGATTCAGGCCATCGAGAGGTCATTCATTTAGCATGACGGATTGGCTCCAGATTTGGACCCAACTTGGAACGTAACCCCTCCCAAAGCTAGCGTCCCGTCACGGGCCCAGTCCAGTCTTACTCAGCACGGAGCCTGGTCCTTCAGAGGGCTGCCACAGGAATCCCATAATTAGAAGCAGCTGGCGCTCCGTTTCAAATGGAAAAGTTTAAGCTAAGACTCACAATTATGGGAATGTAGCTCTACTATGAGTCCTGGAGTGTGTGTGTGGATGTTTTAGCTTTTGAATTTCATACATATTTTTCTCTTTTGTTTAAATGAGTTAAATGAGATGAGAAAACATTTTGTTCAGAGCTGTTGTTTTCTCTCTCTGTCTCTCTCGCTCTCGCTTTCTCTCTCTTTGTAGATTTTGAGCAACTGTTTGAAAATCATCAAACAACAAGACTATCAGATTTCCAAGGAAAAACTGCGGACTCCATTACTTCGACTTTAACTCTACCTCAATAACAATGAGCCTCTTTAATGAATGATTTCTAAGAAAACTTCATTTTAAACACCTAAGTGCTAATCCTTTAAACCACATGCCTGTAATTCTGTAATTTATAAGCCAACAAAAAGACAATGCAATGTTATTTGTTTTGTAAAGAATAAAGCAAAGTCTTTGTACTTAATGTCTTCTGTGTATCTCTGAGCATTCCATTAGGATTACTGAGCACCACAAACCAGTAACACACCACGAGAGGTATTTCATCCTTGATATGCTTCAAGGTATGTTTATTCAAAACTATATATACACAAACTACACACCCTGTATCATTTAAGGTGCAATATGCAGTTCTTGTCATCAGACATGCAAATGACTAACCATGATGATGTTTTTCACATCCTGAACCCCCCCCACATCTGGTTGTTATGACCCCTCAAGGCTTGTACATTCCGTGAAAGGTCACAGGGATGATGACCTCCACTGCAGCCCGGGCGATCTCCGTGAGGTCCTTGGCGTCGAGGATGAGGAGGAAGGCTGGCCTCTGGCCCTCTCCGGGGTTCACCACGATGCTCAGGAGCACCCCTAGAGGTAGAGACCGGGAGTTAGAGTGAGAATGAGAGCTGCAGGCCCAGAACAGTCTGGAGCCCCTGCTGTGCAGGCACGGGAGGACCTTGTAAAACCAGATATGAAACAGCTTGCTAACAGCTGCCCGGGGAGGTAGCGGTTGGGTCGCTGGGAGCGGGGTGGTTGGGTCGCTGGGGGCGGGGCGGGTGGGGCAGGGCAGCGTGCCCCTCTGGCTTACCGTCATCCTCTGCCGTGGCCCTGGGGCTCTGCACGAACAGCGGCTCTGAAGGGTACGAGTCTGGCTCCTGCCATACCCAAGTCTCTTTGGATTTAACATTCAGCTTGCAGATCTGCAGGAACACACACACATTGGTTATGCTTGACGGGACACTGAAACAGGCAGGAGCCCAGTGCAGTCCCCCTGGCGTGCTGAGCTGCTCACCCTGTCTGGGATGAAGTGGTTCAGACCGAGCGCGTAGGCGTAGGTGTAGTCTTTCCCTCCGTGTGCCGTGTAGTTGATCTGGGGGAACTCAAAGGCTGTGAGAACAGAGAAGAGAACTTTAGCAATTACAGCTTACATATGAACATTTAGTTGTAACTTCAGATATACTCTTTTGCAGTGGTGCTAGACAGTTTGAGCCCTTAGATATTTCTGAAACTCTGCATTGATATCTTGTCCACATTTAAGTTATACAAAATACCTTCCTGCAAAATACCCTCCTTTTATGAGAAGGCTGTATTTACCCTGACGAGGTGAAGAGAAAAGAACTTCTGGTTCTAGCCAAATGGTTCCGTCACTGCGCAAAACCGCAGTGGCTGTGGTGTAAGGCAGAGAGATTAAGTTCTTCCCCTGTTCCTCCTGCAAACAAACACAATCCTGGGTCAGTGATTAGCACTATAGCATACTAAAAATCCATTACATTTTGTTTACTTACACAGAATTTTGTAATTCAGCACGCACCAAACAAACATATATAAATATATTTTATATTATGGGGTGTGGTGGTGGCAGTGGGGTGACCCGGGTTCGTTTCCCAACCGCAGCTTTTGGATAAAAGCGTCTGCTAAATACCAGTTTTATTTAATTATAATTTATACACATTTCGTCCACAGACCTTCCTCAGCGTATCGTATTTCTTCTCCTATGGTGTTATCATGCCAAAACGGGTTACGTAGTGTCTGGGTTACGTAATGCTAGCGTTGGTATAGCAACAGTCACTCAAGAGTCGTTCGAAAGCCAATATGACGTCACCCAGACACTATTTGGCATGACAGCACCATTTACAATGGAAATGGACTTAGTATGCTTTAAACAGCCCAAGGCCTTTAATGAGGAGATACCTGGCTCTCTCCTCATCAGTGAGAAGCCTGCCGCAGCGCTCAGACCTCCTGTGCTAAAGGCATTGAGAGCTGTGAGCTAATGATGGGACATCTCACCCTGTGTATGTCGATGGGAAGGACATATCTGCGCACTTCAGGCTGAGGAGCCTTCATGGCCTCCCTCTTTATCTCCTCCCAGTTCTGTCGCAGGTTGGCCAGGTAGAGGTAGTTATACACAAACTCGTTTCTGTGGAGAATAAAGGATTGAAGAAGCAGTGGAAAGATGGGAAAGGTTCGGGTCAGAGAGCTTTTAAATGCTTGCACTGAGTGGCATCTTATGAAGGAAGCACCTTCTACCAATATAATTTATATCAATAATTTATAATTAATATCATATAATTCTATAAAACCCTACCCTTTCCAGGTGCACAGGTCAACCACAATAAAGCCTTGATCTTCATACGTGTTGATGTGGTGGAAAACATTAAAAGCTGAGGTTCTGAACTTGTGGTCCACATATTCACCAGGGCTCTTGGTGGCCACATGGAACCATGTCTGGAAAAGACAGATTTGGTTTGTCATTTAGTTCAAAGACTAGCGTTAGATAATTCCCTTCATTTGATTTCCATGGTGAAGTAATTTGGCTATTGTTTTGTTCTTACACCCAGTGTTTCATTGGACTCGAAGCAATCCATGTAATTTGTTCCACGGATGCTCCAGGCACTCAGGAATTTCAGGAGGTTAATTTTCACGGGCATCTCCACAAAGACAAAGAAGTTCTCTGTCATTCCAAAGCTGGAGGGATTAGGCAGACAAGGTGATTAACATTGTCTTAGATGGGAGAGATGCGGGTTATGTCAAAACATCACAGTGTTCCTGACTATTCTCACAAGGCCACAATAAGGCAACACTGATGTTTTTCATCTGAAGAAACTGATATTTGGCTGGATGCTTACTGACAGCGTGAAAAACGAACCTGTGAACGTAAGATGGCTTGAATCTTTCACTGCTAGGGAACTGCACAATCACTTTGGACTTCTCGATGGGATCTGATTTGTCTAAAAGAAAGATGTCAGACTCTTTAAAATGGTCTTAAAAAAAAAAATCGTTGTTCTCATCTAATAACGTATTAGGAAAATATGGTTCACATAGTCACCTACCTTCCTGAATGGGAGGGATTTTGACAATATTGTAAGCCAATGACATGTTTTTCCCAAAACAGTTGCCTATGTTGTAGATTGTGCCATCTTTCTCGATGTGAGGATGGGCCGTTAAACCATTGACTGAGACGTAGTTACATAGATCCACCTGAGAAGTAAGTAGACGAGACACAAATGCTTTTCTAAATATTCTCAACGACACCGCCATATCACAGGATTGTGTTTAAGCACATGCTGTACCTTCTTCAGGGTCTCCAGTGTGTCAGGGTCGACTTTGGTGATGTAATTTGTCTCTGTGGCAGCGTAGAAGTCCTCACCAACAGGGTAGACGTTCACAAGACAGTTATCTGTCACTTCAATACCTTGGAAGTATGTAAAGAATCTACGTGAATAGCAAACGTGGCATAATTTAGCAATTAAGAAAAGGCATTTTATTACATTCCATTCCACAAAAAAAATATAAAATAGGACACACCTGGAGAAGATATTTTTGCAAGGGTCTGGATAGGCTGCAGTGCCAAACTCTGTGATGACAACGCGCTTCTCAGTCATAGCTCGCACATAAGCATCTGTTCTGAGAAACCTGGAATGAAATACTTCTGGATAAAGTTGTGTGTTACATCATAAAGTACAGAAGAACAAAACATTGTCAATGTCAGTTGCAACTAGAGAGCAGAGTTTGGGAAATGATTCATTTTTTTTACGAAATCCTTTTTCTCTGGGCAACTGACACAACATTCTGATGTAACATTTCTGTGGTAGTGTGGTGGTCTGGTCAGCCAGTAAGCCTGGTTCTTAATGAAAAACATCCCCTACCACACATGTAATTAAACATTCCTTCTAAATCAAATTTCTGTTAAATAAAAAACAACCCTTTTGTAAAGGCAGCATTTCAGAAGTCCTCAATACACACAAGTAAGTAAGTATATTTTTTTATCAATTTTTTGTTTGTTTACACTTTTGTTTAACATGTTGATTATGTCTACAAAAATCTTAATCATGTCCTGTTCATATCAACAATTGAACTGCAAGCCTACAGAGGTACGTCTGCCAACATTCAAGCGTCACATATAACACATGCTTGGTTGTACCTGCGGTAGTAAGTGACCTGTCCACCCTTCAGATCAAACTTGTGCATGAGGGCCTGCCCATCAAACAGGTGGTAGAAGGGCTCACTGCCCACCTCAAACAGTCCTGGGCCCAAACGCAGCAGACTGCCATCCAGCCAGGGCGGAATCACACCTGCAAACGACCACACAATACATACCTGTACTTAAACCCCACTGGATTTACATGTGCCTCATACAGGTGCTTGAATGTGACATAGACATGAACCTAAACATGCAACCACTCATACGTGTAAACAGAAGTTACAAAGATGTTTCCTGTAGCTTTAGACAAGAATTTGATGATGTTTGGATCTAACAGCAAATTTGCGTCCACACGGAAACGCTGGAGCTCAGTGGAGTGGTTGAAAATGCTGTAAAGACATCATGGAGCTTGCACATAAAGTGACAGAAGACAGGAGTCGAGATCCAACTAACCATCTTCCGATTGCTTAACGACTTCTCTACCACCTGAAATCAATGTTACCAAGGCACTCAAACAGGACTAGTTAGAATCGTGCACTTCGCCATAATCCTCGTTTGTGTTAAATTACCGTTTTGAAACTTCCGTCTATAATTAAAATATTTTCACGTCAGATTTGCTCATATAGGCTATTGCTGACACTTTTAAAAACCGGTTTTGAACAATGGTCTGATGCAAATAGATTAAACAGTGATAGATTAAAGAACCAGCTTCTTAACAACATCGATTTAGTTTATGTTGTTGCTGTTATGAAGTGACTCAGTGGGGTTAATAAGGGTTCAGGCTGAGGTTGCGAGGCAGGGCGTGGGGCGTTCACGTCATCGGGTTAGAAATTGTGCAGATCGGGCCTGCCTTCCCTCCACACGAACACGGATCCGCTGGCGGGTTGGAATCTTTCCTCTCTGGAGACCGGATTCAAAAGGTTGCGGATTCAGGGACCCAATCCGCAGGGTTCGTGTTTCTTTCCGGATTCAGGCAATCCAGGTTTAGTCTTTCTAATTGTTCACTGAACATCACCTTGACCAAACCCAACCCCTAATCCAAACCTTAACCATAAATCAGAGTTTCAACAGATAGTTTGTTTACCATCTCAGCATCTGTAGAGAGTCTAGATAGGGAACCATCCAAATAAAGAGTGATCATATAGTTTATTACCAGGTTTAACAGGCCTAATTGGAAAGATGTTCAAGGGATTGACACAGACCTGTAACCAGGGCTGGGATTGGCTCCGCCAGCTCCTCACATGTCTCAAAGATTTTCTTGTAGCCTCCAGCTGGATGCTCAATTCTACACAAAGAGAACAAATATTTTAGTTTTACCATGGATATATAAACCATGCTTCAGTGTAGGGTGTAAAAGGATGAACACAATCACAAAACCAAACAGTTGGATGAATGCAATTTACAATATCACAATAAATCCTTTCTGAAGCAAATGTAATGCCTAAAAGTTCTTTCCGTGGTCACACACAGCAAACTAAGTGAACTAATGTTTTTTCAAAGACCTTACTTTTGAAAGCAATACAAAAGACTGGTTGTTTACTCACCGACTACCCATTCTGGGTCTCAGTAGAACGAACAGCAGGGTGAAGCACACCACAAAATGTGGAGACAGTGATTTACAGGCATTTATACAGGGTCTCTTTCCCAGACAGCCTTTGGGTCGCTCCTCAGCCAATCAAACCCTGTAACAAGAGTCTCTTTGTGCCTAGAGCCCTGCTCTTTTCCACTAACACTTCCCCCTTGGCCGTACTCTTTCAAGGAACTCCCCCATCCTCCTCCTCCATTTCTGCCCCAAATGAGAACCACATTTGTTAACCTGAGACAGGATTAACAACAAAGAGAGACAGCAGGAAAGCCTCTTACAACAACTACATTCATTGCGGAGTAAAACACTAAATACATGTTGTGAGTCGGTGGATGGAGTAGGATATTGGAAACAACTTAAACAAAGTCTCATTGTATTGTACCTGAGGCATGTGGATCTTTTGACAAATGATATTGGAAGGACAAATCTTCCGGACCCACAGCTAACTGGGTCTACTTATGCAGAGGATGCTTTACCAGATTTGATAAATTACTAACTTCTTTTCTCCTCTTCAGAAAAAAAACAGAATGTGCCAGGGAGGGTGGAAAAGCACGCAATTTATCATCTTCTGTTGCTTTGTGCTCTGACCGAAGTCTCTGGCAGCACCACGTGAGACCGTCTCCACTGAGAGGCCACTAGTGCTAAACAACCAGCAGTACTCAATTCAGTTCCCAAAGAACTTAATTTAACTTTCAAAAGTTTTCAGTTCCTTTTACTTCCCTTTTAACTTTCAAAATTGAAAAAGAAAACAGTAAAACTTGTAAAAACCAGTTACAAGAGGATGGCGACCAAGATGGAAAATGTACAATGAAATAATACCAACGAAGCATCTTTTCTCTTTGCGGTTTATTGCATAGTAATTCAGTTTAAATACATCAGACAGAAGGAACTACACCAAAAACTGTTAAACATGCCTTATAACTGGGGGTTAAAGAGGTACACAGACAAAAACGGAAAGAAATGTAAATGCTTTCACTGTGCAGTTTGGAGGTTTACACTTTGGAGCTAGGTCATCAGAACAGCTCAGAAAAATATGAATGTCAGTCAAAATGATAGATGTCTAAACAGTATAAAAACCAGAATAAAAGCTATATCCCAAAATCATACCAGTCTACTTCACAGATTTGTCCGGTTTAATCTAAATCCCAATGTTGAGGAGATGAGATATTAAAATTTCAGCCACAGACACCAATATTACAGTAAAAGATTATACAAAAATAGTGCAATAATTTCCCTTCAGTCCCATATCTCGACAATAGAAGTCGTTTTGGAACGTTACTCATGCGCACAGTGAAGACAGGACACGGATGAAAACAGGAAACAGACGGCCTTAACGTTATGCCAACAGAGTTTCTATGAAACAACAGAAATAACCAATCAGCTTTAACCCTATGTGCCAAATGCAAACATCATGCATTACACACATTATCACTGCAGATAGCCAATCCTGAGCAAGGGTTCATTACACACACCATCACTGCAGATAGCCAATCCTGAGCAAGGGTTCATTACACACACCATCACTGCAGATAGCCAATCCTGAGCCGGGGTTCATTCGCATGCTATAGTATTGGCCGAGAGACAGAGACAGAGTTTGACAGAGGAAGAGATACACACTGAGACTGGATATCCAGCCATTACCCTGCATAAGTGATACAGCAAGGAAAGCTAGGACAAGTTATTCTGTAAACACCGAACAATGCACTACGAATAAATAACCATTGAGAAACAACTTAAAAAACAAGGGGAACACAGGAGAACACATCGGCACACACACACACACAACACGGGGACAACAAGGGGAACACACACATAATAAAAAAAACTTCAGATAAATGATACAACGGAGTCTTCAGCCATGACACAAATAGTAAAAATCTCAAATCTGAAGCTAAAAACAGACTAAAGCTCAATCAGTTGCGAATACTGAACGTTTTGGTCTTGATGCCTAGGAGCATGGGCGGCTTGATCTTTGGTTTGTCTGCAAACAGCTGAGCTTCACTCGCAGTGGTGGGGAACCTGCGGGTGTAGATGTCTGGATACTCCTTCTGGAACTGAAGAGTGGAGGACATGTGAGGCACACGCACTGGTGTTGAGGCACACACACACACACACACACACACACACACACACACACTGGTGTTGAGGCACACGCACTGATGTTGAGGCACACACACACACACACACACACACACACACACACACACACACGGGTGTTGAGGCACACGCACTGGTGTTGAGGCACACACACACACACTGGTGTTGAGGCACACACGCACGCACACACACACACACACACACACACACACACACACACACACACACACACACACACACACACACACACACACACACACACACACACACACTGGTGTTGAGGCACACACACACACACTGGTGTTGAGGCACACACACACACACACACACTGGTGTTGAGGCTCACACACACCCACTGGTGTTGAGGCTCAATTCTCGTCACTACCACCAACTGTTAGGTAGAATTTGAATTATTCAATATGGATATGGAAATGTTCACCTAATCTGGACTATAAACTAAACAATTAAATGAATGATAAATAAATAGACCAACTATAATAGCACAGAGGATGACATGGGGCAGAAGGGCCAAGGAGCCATCATGTGGGCTCTGACTTTAAGGATTCGATCAGCTGCCAAAAGAGGGGTGTTCATCACAGAATGAGTCCAGCTCTGACCAGTGGCATTCGTGTGATATAGAACAGATACCAACAGACGCAAGCTGTGCACTCAAGCGTCAGAAGGACACTGTGACTTGAGACATAAAGTTCTAAAACATCCCAATCCTCGTTATCACTCCAAACACAGAGGCACACAGATAGAAATGGCACGTTCATGCACACACAGTATCACACACATATATCTGCTTAACCTTAATTTGTAATTCTAAGAAACATAAAGGCATCAAATACATAACACATTAATATGTTGCTGGACCAACAACGACCTGTGATCTGTTTGCCATCTCTCGAGGATATCATCAGGTCCCACAATACCACTTCACTCACTACAGACACTTCATTCAGACAATACGAAGCCATACGACTGAACATGCACATGGATTACTACAAAGAGTACTAACATATACTAATACTAACAAATGAATACTAGGACAGACTGTAGTATATGCACAAGACTCACTACGAAATACCCATTTTACACAGCGCCATTAAATACGTTAAGCCCATATCAGACGTGAGAGAGAAGAGAAGTCATTTACCATCTTGAGCTTCTTTTTCTTCTCCTTTACGGACATGGCTTTGTCTCTGATGAGGCTCTCCAGCAGGTCAGCGATGGCGGCCTGGGAGACAGAGAGCCTCTGCTCCTCAAACTCCTGTGTGCTGATCTGCCTGCAGAAGGAGAAGGCGGGCATCGCTGGGCCTGTGCCTGGACACATGATCTGAGGTGGGGCAGGGGGAGAGAGGAAACAAGGTGGGCGTAAGGGGGGGGGGGGGATGCAAGGATGGAGATCCAGCGCGCAAAACAAAAAAAGTCTGTCTTGACAGTATCAACTCTAAACAGAAATCAAAGTATGGAGAACAAAAAACAACAACAACAAAAAGATGTAAATTGACTTCTGGACTGAATGGCTTTACAGGAAAAAATGCAATATTCTAATTGATTTTACATTACATTATAGGATATTAAAACTAATTGAAAAATGATTGTGTAATGTTTGATGTTCTCAGCTGCTCCTAAAGCTGTAGTATGGCACCTGTACTTTGTTGAGGTAGGCGGTGTGGAGTATGGTACCTGTACTTTGTTGAGGTAGGCGATGTGGAGTATGGTACCTGTACTTTGTTGAGGTAGGCGATGTGGAGTATGGTACCTGTACTTTGTTGAGGTAGGCGATGTGGTCCTTGGCGGCGTTCTGCAGGTAGACGGGGACCTGCAGGATCTCCTGGTGGTGGTCTATCAGGAAGGAGAGCAGTCTGCTGGCCAGAAGCTCGTCCAGATCCTCCGCCTCCTGGCAGCTCAGCACACACTGGGAGAAGGTGTGCACCATCTGGAGAACAGGCCAGGAAACACTTACATCACTTCCTGCACTCAGCACGGCCTCAGGGTTAAGCGGGTAAAAGTGTGTGTGTGTGTGTGTGTGTGTGTGTGTGTGCGTTCGGGGATTCAAGCAGTACCCAGACTGGCTTCAACAGCTACAGTTTGTTCAAATACTACTCACTTTCCTGTGAAGTTTATTTTTAAATAATTCCCTTCAGGGGTTCAGCTTTTCTGAAAAAGCTCTGACTCAAGAGTCCTGCCAAATCTTTCTGCTTCAGTCACACAAACCCACAGCACAAACCCCGCTGATTACTACACAGGCCTGCATGTCAGGTTCAACAGTCTTTAATGAACCTTCCATACAGACCAGAGGTGACTTGAACATTCAGTAAAGGCCTGGAGATAATGAGTTTAAATGTAGGTGGTGCACTGGGGGAAGGGTTGCCCGTAACAGGGCTGGCTTTTCTCCTAAAAACCCACGTATGACTTGACAAAGGCACCACCCAACCGTGTTGTGTTATGTGGTAAGGATACACCTCCACAATGCTTACGGACTCGTGCAAATGTTTCAAATGCACAAAAGTCACAACACAATAAACACACAACTTCTTCCCTCGTACACTGCACTGAATAGTTCCCTTACTAGAGGGGCGGGGGGGAGAGAGAGAGAGAGAGAGAGAGAGAGAGAGAGAGAGAGAGAGAGAGAGAGAGGTCTCACCAGCGTGCGTGTACCAATGGCGTGGTGCAGGCGCGGCATGTCAACGTTCTGGGCCATGCGGGACACCATGCGCATGAGCAGCTGCAGCTTGCGGCGGCTGCAGGGGGGCAGCAGCAGTGTGCAGAGCTGCAAGGCCTCGATGGCCACGCGCTCCAGCTGGGGCTGCAGGAGAGCTACAGAGAGAGAGAGTGCGCACACACACACACACACACACACACACACACACAAACAATACTCAGGGGGAGTGGACCCAAACACACACCTGTGAATACAACATGGTTAACTGCCTTCTACCACACGCACACATCTCAGTTAATACGCATGCGCACACACACACGCGCACACACACAAATACAGCCACAAAACCTACCTACTGCTACACTCATATCCACAACACACTCATGACTACAATACAGGTGACATCTAACTGCTAGCCTAAACAAATACTTACACAGCGTCTGTGCCATTACAACACAGACACAGTTTTACTACAACACACACACACACACACACACACACACACACACACACAATTGCAATCCAACTACTTTAGCCAATGTGTGATTCAGGACCCTAATTCAGGAAGTCACACATCAGGTATCAGGTCTTATTCCACCATACCCACAGCAACCAATCAGAATACACCGATTGGCTTTCAGTTCTGTTACTGCTTCATACAGACAAAGCCTTGAATCCACACAGCCGCACTTCCATGATGGATGATGAAGCAAGTAACGCCATTGACACATGATGTCTAAATGTTGACATGAGTAGTGTGGTCCATGTGAATGATGTTTTTAGTTCTTTTGAAAATTGACTGGACAACTTTCATAATGTTATCATGTCAAAAGGAGTTAAGCTGTTCTAGTGCGCAATGGTTTTTAGTTTAGTCTCATGCACATGACCTCTATTAGTTGGATTACAGGAGACACTTGGTGTTAAGAAAGACACCATATTAGTGCGCGAGTCACAACAGGGGATGGTGAAGTCACAGGTGTTAATGCTGACATGCTCAAGCACATATGCAACACAACAGACACACACATACACATACACAAACACAAGGTCTTACTTTGATCAGGACTTATGCGGCGTGTGTGAGTGGACACAGCAGTAGTAGCAGACACAGTAGTAGCAGACACAGCAGCAGCAGCAGCAGAGGCTACAGGAGGCCTGAAGAGATCCACTGAGCTCTGGCAGCGCCGGTTCAGGCAGAGACCCGGCCGGACGTCCAGGCTGCTGCCGCTCAGAGAACGCAAACTCGGGCCCCTCAGGTCTACGGTGGAGGTGAAGTCAGGCCTCATGGTGATCTCGGCCACCGGCACGTTGATGCTGAAGCAGCTGGCGGACTCCTCCCTGTGCTCGGCGATGTCGATCAGGTTCCCCATGCTTCTAGGCCGGGCTGGTCGGGCGAGAGGGCCCGTGTTAAGCGAAGGGCGATGGTTCACAATGTAGCGCGTGCTGCCCGGGAGGCTAGACAACTCCGAGTCAGTGTCTGTGCTGTTGCTGTTGCTGCTGCTACTACTGCGGGAGAGGCTAGCCATGGAGGCGGACACCTGGTGCCCAACCCTAAGGACCCCGCCTGGGGGAGTGGCAGGGGTATCGCCGTGAGGAAGCTGGGTGAACCTGCCGCTGCTGCAGTCACTCCTGGTGGATAACAAGTTCTCCTCTGACCTGAAGAGAATTCGCTGCGAGCGCCTCTGCCCTGGTGCGTCATCTGTTACCACCCTCGTCGTCATTGTCGTCGTCGCCAGAGAGAAACTCTGAGGTCTGCGTCTCATGGTGGTGGTGGGACCCGCGGCAGCTGGTAGGTCCAGGCAGCTTCCACCGAGCAGGTCATCGGCACTGGCCCTGCGAGCCGCCCGAACCTTCCCAGCACACCCTCCCCTCAGGGCTGCGCTCCTGGACTGCACCTTGGAGCTGAGCACCTCCCTCATGGGCGACTCGTCCTGGTCCTCCTCCTCGTAGCCACCCTTGCGGATGAGGCTGAGCAGCAGGCACTCGGTGGACTTGAAGTTAACAGCGTTTAGGTGGGGATTTTTGGAGGGCTTGGGGCAGTGAGGCGCCTCTGGGTTTTTACGCTTGCCTCTGTGCGCTTTGGGACCAGAAATGTAACCACACAGAACTGCCACATATTGGGCCAGGCACAAGGAAATAACAACACACACACACACACACACACACACACACACACACACACACACAGGCAGGCAGGCAAAAGGATAGGGGGACACATGTAGGACACGACATGGATTAGCAACAGGAAACACAATAGTGCACACAATACACATATGTTAGCAATGCAACCTCAGGTTACACGTCAGTAATAACTGGTTTATCAGCTGGTGAGCATGAACCCATATAAAAACTAGAAAACCAGTGACATAACTAGCAAGAATTCAACTGAGAAATAAATTATTGGCACAGAAATGTACATTCTACTGGTATTTTATCCCAGAGGATATTTGGTTACAGGACTGCTTCAACTGTTTGAAGGACCCGAATAATATGCAACCAGCCCAATAATATGCAACTTCTCCCATCTAATAATGATTCACAACATCAAGAGCATAAATACATACCCAAGACGTTGACAAACAACTCATAGTACTGAAATGTGAGGAGAGGCTCTGACAAACTGCAGAAGTAGCCAGAGACCGTTTTAAACACATCCCTCTCAAAACCCGGGTAAGATGGCTGGCTGGAATCAGACTTGGGCCCTTTTTAGAGAAAACAAATAGAGAAAGCACACATTTCATATGGAGACTGAATTCTCCATTTACATATTTTTTTGTAGTCTATAAAATGGAGGCTTTGATACAGATTTTTGATTGGTCAGTAACAGTTAGTAAAGATCTGAACCCAAAACAGAACAGCCGTTTTAAAAAATATCATTGATGGAGCTGTTTATACAGCATTAAACAAAACTTATGATATAGCACTTGGTGTATAAGCAGGAATTTTAATGTTTATACTCACAGTTTGCCAAACATTTCATGGCTGACAGAACCCAATGTGGCAGGTCATCTGTCAAGAGGCGCAAAAGGGCAAAAAAGTTAGACAAATGCAAGAGAATGGTTTTGTGCCGCAAGATACAAGAGGCATGTGGAGCAAGCGTGCAGTGTAGCCACCTGTCTTGTCTTCCAGAGTAACTACTCCATGCTTGTTTACATGGGTCACGTTGTAAACAATATGTTCAGAGCTGACTTGGGTCGGATCCAAGACATCTTCAAGTGAGCTTAATCCCAATATTTTCTGTAAACTGAGATGAAATATTTCAGCACATTATGCAAACATTTGTGATCATATGGCTCACACGTGTGTGGTTATCCAACTGTGCAACATACTGTGTTAAAGTTATGTTTCTCCAGACTTCCTGAGCATCTCCCACAGTCATCTCTCTGCGATTAACAGTTTCCTGAGGCACAGATTCTGACGACTCTTGGTTTTCTGGATCAATATTCTCCTAAAAGTATAGATTTCAAATGCAATGTGAAAGGGATGAAAAACTACTTTGTATGTAATTTATTATACACAAAGTATTACTTCCGCTGGACAAAGGAAATACTAAGGAGTGTTTTGTTACACAAAGACTATACGCAATGTACTTTAATTAAGTAAAACATGTGTATTGCAGTGACTTGCGGACACACGTCTCTTACCAGAGTTTCTTTGTCAAATTTCTTTAAAGTCCTGAATTTGAAAAAGCCTTCTTTTTCTTTCAGTGAGCCAGATTTCTTTTTCAAGGCTGGTGGGTAATTTGGGATTGGCTTCAAAGGGGACGATGAAGGAAATCTAAAAACGCAAAACACAAGCAATGCAAGACGTTCTTTGATGATAATAGCTCTTCTCTTTATAACAAAACTCATGGGACATTTCTTAAACCCAATGTTTACCTAAGCCTAGAAACTAAGTCACCAAATATGTGAGGCGCAGGGATGTTATTTGCTTTGACGATACCTGTACAGTTGAGCATTGTCTTCAAACTCCTCAGTTCCCCATCTGGCTTTTACATCCTCAATGACGTGGTTCTTGAGGAACTTTTTCAGCAACTGCACAGTTTGTTGCCTAGTGACCTCGGGTCCAAAATTGTTATTATTTCTCAGGAGTTCGTGCAACCAGTCCACCGCTGCCCCTGCGGTGAAACAGTTCCCGTAAACCCTGAAGTGCTGTCGATGTTTCCGCAAGGGCATGCCCGCACGGAAGAGCTTGGTCACTTCATTCCACTAGAAAACAATTGCACCGTTTCAGGTTTTTATGTGTAATATATATGGTATTTTATCAACAACATCACACTAGCTGCCATTAGTGCTGTCTGCAAAGACAACGACCTAATTAATACCAAGACGTGTCGCTTAGCTCACTGAAAAATAAGATTGTGCATATTTGGACAAACGGAAAAAGCACTAGCTAGCGTGTTTCTTGATAACTTGCAACCTGTTTATGCGCTACCAAACAAAGCACTGTAAGTATCTCTGTATCTAGCTGACTGTAACGTTAGCTACTGTATGCTAGTTGGTTGAAGTTAGATATTTAGCAAAGTTCTTACCAATTTGGTGGCTCTGTATGGACCAGGTGTAATAACGTGATTATTCAAATCGGTATCCATGTCGAAGTGTATGGAATCTTAATTAATTTGAATGTCCACCATATGCATACTTTGTTGTCTTCCAGTGCCACGTTAACTGGGTGTCTTGGCAGATCACACTCGACAAACGACTGACTTCAGATTATACCGTTTAAAATTACGAGCCTGGATGCAGAGACATCCGATTGGTCGGCTCTCTCGTCACGTGTCAAGATGTGTACACAAGGCCAATGTTGAAGTTGATTTTGTATAACCGCGTAAAACTTTTAAGTGAAATAAGTGAGAATTAGGTTGTTACGTTATGAATACGATATCGTTTTCTTTGTGGCAAAAAAACCCACAAACGTTTTACTGTTGCTATGATAGGACTCCGTGATCGGTCACTGCCACCTTGTGACCGCGCCACATATAGGCCTGTCTTCCAACAGTCTTGTTCAATTTAGGAGTGGCCTGTGCGCAGACTACAGCTACTAAACTCTACATCCACTACTAACATAAACAACTGCAACTACTAATAAGTCATTTTGATTAAATAATTCGTTTTATTTTAAATATTATATTTGTCACCAAACATTGAATTAGGCTATGTTTAGAAGAAGCTTTTGACTCAAATCTAGGTGTGACGGACAGATCTTCCATGCTGACGGGAGGCAGATCACATAAACAGCCCTGTAATGCAATATGACATCAGTTCAGCAGCTCTATGTTTACTGTTGTCAGACTGTTGGATATGCCCGTTAGCCAGGGCACCATGCTGGTTCATTAATGCAATTCCCATGACAGATCTGATTTAAAATTAATCAGATTAAATTCCCAACCTTCTAATATCAAGGGTCAAACGCATTTGATTCCATCACTCTGTTTTATTGTAATTTATTTTGTATTTTGTATTGTTATTCAATTTTCACACTGCAAGGGGGGGGGGGGGGGCGCGAGAGAGAGAGAGAGACCAGCAGCCAAAGGATATACCGCTAGAAACTTTACTTTATTCCCGGTACAATCAACTGTGTCCTATTGTATGCTTTCACACATGGACTGGAACAATGGCATTCATTTAACCATGTGTAGGCTTTCAGGGCTTTGAGCCTTGAAGGTCTCTGCATGGGTCTTGCAGTCATCTGTAAAAGATTACAGTCACCTTTTGTGGAAACATGTCTGTTCTTTGACAATACACAAATGGTAGTTTTATGATGGTAATTACCCATCCCCCTTACGGAACACTGGGGTACTAATTCAGAGCAAAAACATTAGCATATTAATCCTTTTTGTTTCAGACTACCTATAGTTAGCATGTAGCACAACAAACAACAAAGATTGTGTCAAACCAGTCTTTCACAGTATAAACTCTAATCCAAACCTTACTTTTAATCACAGTACTAAAGACAGTATTAACTAATGTATCATTATTAGTCATGGATTTTATGTGAAATAAAATATCCAAATGATCCAAATTGCAAATGATCAAAGAGAAACACAAGGGTGTTGGATCAGAAGGAGGAAGGCCGGTTTGACTGTAGTGTTCACAGGCAAGCTGCTGATCAGGCCGCAGGATGCATGCTGGTCTGCTCGTTCGGCTCCTTTCGTCCTGTGCTGAGTCCATCAGTGGCCTTTTCAAGTAGGACTCCCCTGCTGGGTTCCCGCAGTCGACTCTCATCACCAGCTCTCCGTCAGTACTTCACAGACCGCCAGCTCTTAATTTCATGATATACAGTAAATCTCATGATTTCAAGCACTTTTGATTTTCTCAAAGGCAAGGCAACTGCACATCTTGCTGACTTTCTCACAAGACTGTGCGCTATGTGGTTGGCCGATTAGCTGCTGTTAGCATATGACTGTGATAGGGCTTGTGTCTGGGCTAAGCATACCATAGCGTGATGGCAGTATCACTGATTCAGGAAGTTTAGAGATTCCTGACACTTTGAGCATGGTCACAGAGTGTTCCCTCTCTCCCATCTCCTGATAACCACTTCAACAGTTTAAACTCTTACAGTTTCTCCCAGTCATTGTGGTACATTTCTCAAATATCCTTAAAATTTCCAAAACATTATGTGCATTTCTCAAAAGAATTAGTACAGCACAATGTATTACCTGCAAAACTTGCTAAAAATCCTTAGCTTATGTCTCAAAAGTAATTAATTATGGCAATGAGCATGTCAGAGCCAGTGTCAGAATAAAAAGTCCTGATGTCATTGTTTCTGAACAAGACAGTTACAATGCCTAATCATGTCAATGTAATAGTGAACTCGAGAAGTGTTTTCCAGACATTCATATTACTGTCTGTCTCTTTCAACAATAATGACTGATCATTATAGTCTCCAACTAACTGAATACTATGTTGCATAAGCTGAATGCGATCAAGGAGCATAGTCATTCAAAAAATAACCTCTGTATTGCAATGATGAAAAGGGTAGATGGAACCAACAGTACTCAACATTTTTAAGGCCACAAAACCAGACACTTTGACAGAATCTGTGCCTTTACGTTCCCAAGAAATTATAAGATATAAGATATTGTATCTAATTTATGTCAAATAGGTATTATGTTATATAATTGAAATCACTTAAATGCAGAAGAAGGTGAGGTTTTTGGCCTGTCCCTCTCTAGGAACTTTGTCCTTTTACAGGACATTTTACTTGTAGCAATGTTGTTGCTTAACTTGAATCACAACATTCAAATTTTGACATTTACATATCGTTTAAAGTATGATCTTATTGCTAAATTGTGTTTTTGTTCTAAATATATATGATTTAAAAAAATCAATCAATTTGTCTGTGTCCCTTGATTTCAGATCCTCATGAAAAAATGTTGACAATATAATGGTATAGTCAATAAAGTGACATGATTGTGAACAGGAATGTGCATCATCTGTGTGCCAGAAACCCAACTGTGTGAAGACAAGTAGGCCTCTCTATCTCTAAAGTGCATTTTTTTTGTGTGTTATAATGTCCGACCACAGGGAATGAGCATACCACTGTTACCATAATTTCACCTATAAATCTAAATAGTTATTAATGTTTGACGTTATCATCAATATATATTTACGTAATTTGAGCATGGTTTTGATCCTCACTTTATGATGTTTTATTGATGCCTCCCAACCGACGGCCACACATACAGTGGGGAAAATAAGTATTTGAACCCCTGCCGATTTCGCAAGTTTGCCCACTTGCAAAGAAATGTGTGATTTATAATTGTAATGGTAGGTCTATTTTAACAGTGAGAGACAGAATATCAACAAAAACATCCAGAAAACTGCATCTTCTAACAGTTATGAATTGATTTGCATTTGTTGCGGCAAATAAGTATTTGAACCCCTAGCAAAACATGACTTAGTACTTGGTGGAGAAACCCTTGTTGGCAAGCACAGACGTCAGACTGATCTTCTAGTTGGTCACCAGGTTTACACACATCTCAGGAGGGATTTTGGTCCACTTTTCTTTGCAGATCCTCTCAAAATCCTTAAGGTTGCGTTTTCAATGGGAGGGAATGAGGGATTGAGGTTCAAGTACCCTTGGCAGAGAAACAGCCCCAAAGCATAATGTTTCCACCTCCATGCTTGACGGTGGGGATGGTGTTCTTGGGGACATATTCAGCATTCTTCCCCCTCCAAACGCGGCAAGTCGAGTTGATGCCAAAGAGCTTGATTTTGGTCTCATCTGACCACATTCTGTCTCCCAATCCTCCTTAGAATCATTCAAGTGTTCATTGACAAACTTCAGACGGCCCTGTACATGTGCTTCCTTGAGCAGGGGGACCTTGCGAGCGCTGCAGGACTTCAAACCATTACGGCGTAGTGTGTTGCCAATGGTTTTCTTGGTGACTGTGGTCCCAACTGCCTTGAGATCATTCAAAAGCTCCCCCTGTGTAGTTCTGGGGTTATTCTGCACCTTTCGGATGATCACCGATACCACACGAGGGGACATCTTGCATGGAGCCCCAGACCGAGAGCGATTGACAGTTGTTTGGTGTTGCTTCCATTTGCGAATAATCGCACCAATAGTTGTTTGCTTCTCACCAAGCTGCTTGCCAATGGTTTTGTAGCCCATTCCAGCCTTGTGCAGGTCTACAATCTTATCTCTGACGTCCTTGGACAACTCTTTGGTCTTGCCCATGGTGGTGAGGTTGAAGGTATGAAGTATGATTCTTTGGACAGGTTTCTTTTATACACGTCACCAGTTGAGATCAGGTGTACCTTGTTAGGCCTAATGAGGACTAATCTGTGTGCTTCTTGGGCACATAACTGGTCTGTGGGAGCCAGAATTCTTGCTGTTTGGTAGGGGTTCAAATACTTATTTTCCACGACAAATGCAAATCAATTCATAACTGTTAGAAAATGCAGTTTTCTGGATGTTTTTGTTGATATTCTGTCTCTCACTGTTAAAATAGACCATTACAATTATAGATCACACATTTCTTTGCAAGTGGCCAAACTTGCGAAATCAGCAGGGGGTCAAATACTTATTTTCCCCACTGTACATGTTGTTAAAGTGAGGCTACTGTTTGATGCATTAACAAGAATTTTTTTCTAAAAGATTTATGTAACATAAGGCACATAAAAGAGTTACAGAGGGAGAGGGAATGAAAGGGGAATGAAAAAAGAGATGAAAGAAATGTATAGACGACGAGCTAAACTTATAGAATCAGCTTAGGGTTGCAATGTGTAAAAATATGAATTCATTTATTTACACTGCTGGCAAATACGATGTTTCCTGTTAAAGTGATTAGAACGGGTCACATTTAAATTAAATGCAACATTGTTATATGTTAATAATTCTATCAATCAGGGTGAACCATGTCAGAAAGTAAATAAATCTTTTTTTTAAATAAATGAATTAATCATGATCCAACATTGTCTTTTCTTGTTTCCTCTCCGTCATAAATATTCATAATAAGTGAGCTGGAGGGGATACCCCTTCAAAACCCCCAAGACATCCTCTAAACTTGGATGCCTTGTCTGAGTGTGATGATTTATTTAAAGTCGTTAAAACCTTGCGAGACCTGACCAACTTACAGCCATGTTTGGGTGTACCTTGTGGTAATTTGTGTTGTTACATTTCTGCTTCACCAAGCATCTTCAGCTGAAGATGTCAGACGTTTGTATGTGTGTGTGTGTGTGTGTGTGTGTGTGTGTGTGTGTGTGTGTGTGTGTATATATAGACAAGTCTGATCTACATTTTCCTGTGGCTTGACCCAGATTTGTATGCATTTTTGTCCTGCTCATTTAAAGCAATATTTTTGCATGTTGCAGAGCATTCTCTAGAGAGCTTGCTAGCCCATCCCAATGGAGGTGAAGGAAAATACCTGCCATTTAGCAAAATCCGAGAATTGGACTACTTAGGAATGTACTGGAAAATTCTGAAGATAATTTAAGGAAGCACCTATTTCATAAAGGTTGATGTTTAGTAGCCTCTAAAATCAACTATTAACTTGGTAACACAAAGTTGTTGAATGGCATGATTTTGGATATGTCCAGTGTTTACATTCTTTTACAAAGCACTTATTTTACACAAATTATACTTAAACTATTATTAATATTACTATAATTATTACTAATTATACTAATACTGTAAGGTACAAAATGAGCGTTGTGCACTTCCCAGAACTCTGCGTCTTCTATGTTATTTGTAATTCTGTTATTAAAGTTTAAATTTAGAATGTATTCGTGCTCTCTTTATGTGTTAAAGTCAGTGTGTTATATGTAATGCCCTGGTGTAATTTTCCTTGTGTATAGCGTCTTGTACATCATTGCCTCGTGTATTATGTCTGCACACAAGATCCCTACCCACTTGCCATTCTGTATCAGTTATCTGAAGCTTGTCTGGTGTTCAATAAACTGCAGGGCACCAAAGGAAAGCCATCGAGATGCTCCATCATGACGATACTTTCACTACGCCAGTTGGCAATCAATGTTTTTACTCATTACCACCACCTGCTGGGCTGTGATGTGGTCTATTTTGCATCTGAAACACTGAATTAATTTTACCCTGTGACTGCTTAGTTTAGCAATACATTAGCTTCCCTGAACTATGTGAAGTGTGAAGAGACTTGCATAATCTGACAAGCAGGGCATTTTAGGGGGATGAAACCAATGATGGCAACAGATTTACTATCATTGCACATGAAGTGCAGGAGATAGCTGGAGGTGCACTGTATGTTATCTGTGGGAATATGTTATCTGTGGGAATCATTAAACTAGGCCCCCAACACTACAATTTGAACCTGGTCAGTTTCTTTATTGAGTTTCTTTGTATCTCATTTGGTTTGGGTGTGTTTGGTTTGCTTTTTAAGGGGAGACTTGTCCTGAAATTATTTTACCTTAAATCTGTGGTCTTCATGAGATTTGCACTGGGATTTATGACCGGATCATTTCACCTAGGCTACTGGATGAGAAAAACATAAAAAAGTGTGAAAATCCAGCAACGCTTTTGAAAAAAAGCAGGTAAAAGGTGTTGACATTTGACAAACAAACATGTTTAGTGCAACTGCCTTCATCAGTGCTTCAGATTTATTAAACTGGGATTAGCAGGAGAACATGAGGTGGCTGACACTGGAATGAATGCAGCCCAGATCCGGCAGATCCGCTGCTTATCTTGGACAGGTGCAGGCCAGATCAGGACTAGATCCTAGATACTAGATCAATTATTCTAGGATTTATTGCATTTCATTTGATTGATTTATGAATGTATTTGCATACCAAGAGGTGGCACGCAATAGAGAAATGAATGGGCAGAGCATTTCATTATCTTTCTATTCCCTCTTAAAATCTGTGGAATTCTCCCCAACTCCAAACAGTAATAATGAAGAAAATAGAAACCCGAACCACGTTCATGTAGCCAGTGATATACAGGTGAAAACGAAAAAAAAAAAAAAATAAGGCTGTAGATGAACATGACAATGTGACTAACAGAAACAAGAACTGTCATGGCAGCGTTCAGATGCTGCGTGAAACCACTCATTTGAGTCTTGCAAGCGTGAAATGTCATGCTCACTACGTAGCGCTTACATACAAAACGCTGTCTTCTGCAGCTATACACGGATCTCAAATGTGGTATCCATGAAAACAATTTCAAAACTGGCCCAGAGTCAAGGACTTTGATAACAGAGGACCAACAGCTCTTACGAGTTTTTATTTATATATTTTACACATCCGTTCCCCACTACACTGAGTTGCTAAGCAACTGTAAAATAAAGCGAAAAGCTCTGAAGTCAGATAACCTCCTACCAACAGCACTCCAGTTATACTCAGTGCATAAATGTGGGGTTATTAATTATGAGATGCCATTGCGATAAAATAGGGAGACGACTGGGTAAAAAAGAGCTACAGTGATTGTGACAGCATTATGCACAAGAAAGGATTATGCTTTGACTATTGCTTTGTGGTGTAAACTACTGTGGGCTACTGATCACAAAATTCTGAATTCTTGTGTAGCATTGTGGGTTCCAGAATCACACCATTTTAGTCCATTACTTTGTCTGCATTGCTTTTAAGACAACTTCTCGCCATTTCTGCTTATGTAATCAGTAGAATGTGCAAAAATATCACGCCAAAAAGGAATTAAGTTTTATACCGGGAATGTTCTGTGATGGGCTACTGTGGCATATTATAAAGCTATGCGCACAATGGGCTTAACTTGCATGTTTGCAAATAGGTAGCCTAGGCATATGCCAGATAAACCAGTGTCTTGTTTGATACTGTCATGTTGCAGGACCAAACGTAGATCCAGGCAAAGACTGGCAACTACTGAACTGCATTGCACTCAAGTATGTCCCACTAAGTTCACCCCAACGCAAAAAAAATGAAAATAAGCATGTATGAAATAAAAGAATAATATGCTACCCATGTATGTTAGATGTACAAAATATAGGGCCACAAATCATTCCTCTACTCTGTCGAGGACAAGACAGATATGTGGTTGTGAGCAGGAACAGAGAGGAATGAGGAATTCACAACATTTTTTTTCTCCAGTATTGAACCAATCTCCTCAGTTGCTATGGAGATTTGCTGGTGCAGAGTGTAGGCTCAAATGTAGCTTACTGGATACCGAATGGGAAATGGTTCGCTTTACATGACCGGAGTGGGCAGCTTGTGTTCAATGATAAAGCCCGTATGCTAAAAAGCCACACTCTGACCCAGACGATGACATGCGGTGTCACCCGGGGACAATTTACAGGAGGATGCAGTCCGGGGGAACATGCAGAGTGCACGGTCGACTCTGTAGTGTCCTGACTGATGACAAATAGCCGCTTTTAAAATAAACGCCGAAGTTCAACTTTCTACCGGTTACCCGCGAATGTGGCAGTAGCTCTTTTCTGACGTCCAATTACCATAGAACACCTGTACAATCGCCCCTCAAAAAAAGTTGGATGAAATATAACTTCGGAGCCAATCCATGACACACAGGGGCGGGACCTTCTCCTGCCAGTTAACCTGTATGATTGACGTTGAATTTCTGAAGATCATCGCAGCCGTTGAATGTAGGTCTATACAGGGAGGATGAAACTATGAAGTGAGAACTGAAGCAAGAAGGACAATGCAGGACGACCGGAATTTTGTTTTTTCAGTTAAGTGTTTTCAGCGCCTTTCCCTCAAAATAACCGGATTGTAAGAAGAAACTCACTCGGAATCAGCCTCTATTGACCTTGCACAGCACGGTTTGAAAATGAACCTGCGCCATGCGGTATGTAGAATTGATTTTCAAATATATTTCTAAATGTTCAGTGTTCTCCACGCGGTGCAGCATCGTTACATCATGCCAGCACTCCAGCGGCTTATCCATCTGCATTGTGCAGAGGTGAAACTACGCCTACTTTATGATTCTGAGGATGCATCGTGCATACTGCAGGTAAAACAGGCTGTTGCCTGTCATGATTTCTGAAACTATCTACATGTGGTTGACTTTACGGATTTCTCACCACCCGGTAAGATATGGCTCTGTTATGAAGTATCCCCATCTATGATACGCGGTGCATGGATTCTCTTCAAGCTTTTTACTCGAGATCTGCAATTCCTCTCAGATACCAGTATTTTTCATTCAGTGCAACTTGTCCATTTCAAATTTGTAAGAATTGCAGTAGGCTCATATATTTTCAAAAAGAGGTGGTCATTATTGGGGTAATTACTTAATTGAATTAATTTTCAACTCCATGTAGGCTATTTTGTTGCAGGAGTGCCTCTGATTTCGCGAGTAAAATCCAACATTCTCACAGTATCACTGTTGAGCGCAGTAGCTTATATCCAGTCAAACAGACCAATGCAGTCATACTGCAGCTTACATTGCATTACAAAATGGAAACGATAGTTTAATTTGCCTTTATTTTGTCTGTACTGTAATGAGCATTTAATGTGTGAAATGAACTCAGTCTATTGCTTAAATTACGTGGGCTGACTTGCTGTTATGTCATCCTCGAATTAATGCATTACATTTGAAGACCAGCTTTAACAGTGTGATTGACATGGTGTCATTTACATGAACATGAGCGCATGTCGTTGGGTCAATGTTGTGGTGTAATTCTTGTAATTTCACCAAAGGTATCCTTGTTGAATAGTTACTGTGTATCATTTTCGAGATGATTAATCGAAATTAAAAAGTAATAGTCTTCCAGTAAAAGCTTTTAAAGTCCTGTGATCCACAGACATTTAATGTTGTAAAGGCATACAAAGAAAGCCTTTTTCGGGATATGTTGAAATAAAACTCGAAAGTAGTCATCATTAGCCTGTGTTCAAGAGGGTTCTCTGTGTGGGTGGACGCCACCTTGAACACTGATGTGGGCCCTAGGTGTCAGGGTCTTCTTGTTCTTGTTTTTTCCATATTAAATAGCACTTGAAGAGTGGAGTGAGTCATTTGAATGCAATTTAGCTATCTCCAAAGCCCTTTAAAAAGTTCCTGAGAACAGCCATATAGATTATGAAGTTCCAATGGCATGCATGGCATGAATGACAGATTTCATTGCTAGTTCTCTCATGCAGATGCAACAGAAGACAAACTGCATTAGGGAGGTTTACATACTAATTTATCACCTTTTATAAAATAAAGAATTCATTCTTTGTGAACAGATATCTGGTAAAATCACTCAAGGCTGGTAGGACAGTATCAGAGATGTGGTCTAATGTCATTTATGTAAGATCGTGGCTCTACACACAAGGGTAGAACAGCCTACTGCATGAAAGTGAGGTACATTAAAATGATGTGTGGATGTGTGAAAGTAGTGTTGTGAGAAATCCCCACTATATGTATAGATGGTCTCAGTACATTTGAATCAGGATTTGTCCCACAGGTGGAAATTGTAACCGGGCACAAGTGGTTTGCCTTAAATTACAACCACACCCATATACTTGTATGTTCAGTCACTTGCTTCCTTGATGCATATTATGGTCAGTGCATAGGCAATAGATGGATACAAAACTGAAACCAAGTTGGGCTCCATCAGTCTAAAAGATTCATCATTTAACAACTTGGGCCTAATTACTCTGATCCAGTGAGCCTTCACCCAACTGACAGATAGGATTGGACTACACTCTAAATTATTTCTTTAGGAGATTATTTCTGTAAGGGAAAATAAACAGTCCATCAGTCGACTGCAAACCCCTCCGTCTCGACCTCACGGGGCATTCAAAAGATTGCACTGCAGTTTCTGTAGCCGGTATGTTAGAATGGCGTGTATTTGTTTTATGACCGTTTTGTTGCCTAGTCTACTTGTCTTACTGCCAGATGAAGACAAAGGGGCCATAAAGCAATGAAGCATACACATAACACAACAAAAGTCGGAGAGACAAAGCTCTTTTCACAGCCTTCTCAGAAGCCTCTTCCTTCCTTTCCAGTGCGGTTTCTATAGCCAGTAGCCTGGGGTGGTGTTGTACATGGACCAGAAGGACCCCAGTGAGGAGTTTCAGGCAGTAGCTTTGGGGGTTTGGGGGGTGCGTACGCTGAGTGTTGTTCATGGTGGCATAGCATGAGAGGCTGTATTGAAGCCTGTATTTCAAAGGGGGATAGTTTCAGATAGGGTTTAGTTTTTTATGGTGGGTGGGTATATGAATCTGTGTGTACTTCTTTTCTATCGCATAGTTAGGTTATACAAACTATATATATATATGTAACATAATATGGTTATTATAACTATGTGCAAAGGGTCATCACATAGGTTGAATATGGTGTATATATGTTTGGATATAGGGCACCAAACGAACGATAACTAGACCTTTATGAACATCACAACAGCTTATAATTTTACATATTAAGTCTTATCACATTGCAGTCTTCATTGTGACCTGCTTTTTGCTGGTCTTTAAGTTGCAATGCTCTATAATACAATAGTATTCACTGATTGATCCGTATTTAAGAGTGTGTTGAGATGTTTGATATTGCCCACACAGATTGATGGTTTTCACTCAAATGAAGGTTGCAGGCTTCAAGGGGTGATTTTGTCTTCAAAGTCATTGGAGACGATCTCTTCTGGGCTCCTAGCCAAGAAGTGAGAGCCACATGATCTGACACGTTATCCTATAAGACACATACAAATGGATAACCTAGGAAATATAGATGTACTGTTTCTTGATATGTTTGATGTGTGGCCTTCATTAATGACAGCTTGTTCTGGACCAACTTTGTGCCCAGAAAGTGGAGGACATTTGCCAACTAAGACAGTGCTCCTTATGGACATTATAATAGATAATAGATGCCTGCAGCAGCGTTTCAATTTAAGAGAGTGATCTCTGGTAATGCAGAGAAATGAGGCCCTGGAGTCAGGGCATACTTAAGCCAGGGTAGGAGCCATTGCAGGCGGCAAGCATAGGCCTGCGATGTAGGCAAACATAACCTAGAGTAGACTAAGCCACTAAACACAATCCACTCTAATTGTTTACACAGCTCCATGATGGTGTTTGCATGATAATGAGGTATCTTGCACAATTGGCTTGTAGTTCGATGCAACTTGAAAAATGTACGGTGAAAAATCCATCTAAATGATAACTTAAAAGGCAGCATATGCATATTCAGATAAGCCTTTCATTGAAAATCGAGTGTGCAGTTGTTACATTTTATCAAATGCATAGATGAATGCAAGCAAACTTGTAAATACTGAGTTCCTGACTCAGTGTACAGGCGAGAGACTTCACCCTTTCTAACTTTATTTAAACACTCCAGGATAGTTTGGCATTTGGTATTGGTATTTAACTGGTACTACACACAAATCCCACGGAACATGATGACTTTGGGATTTTGAAAACATGGTGCAGCAAAGCTGTAAGTAATAATTTGCAGAAATGCTGAGGGAAACAAGAAAAATGAAAGAAATCATTATTATTATTACAAATATGAACAAAGATTGGGGATCCCTGAAGTACAAGGGACAACAAGGTTTTCTGTCCAACTCTCCTCGGAAAATGTACACTCAGGGAATATATATAGGCTGAATCTCACTGGCCTACAGTTTCTATAGCTGTCGTAGCTTCTGCTTTCACAGCAGTGGACTGGTGGCAGTGGGAGGCAGTGATGTGGGCACCAGACATATCCGGTTTGAAGGGAGACTGGGCACGCTCAGTGGATAGCTCTGACGAAGCCAATCAGATGAAAGTGGGTCCTCTGTCAACTAGGTCACCCTGGCCTACATTTGCCCGTCCCATGGAAAATCTTCAGGGTTTTTTTCTTCTTCTTTTTCTCATCACCACCATCATCATCATCACAACATTGTAAAAAATTAGGAGCGTGAGAGAAAGCGAGGGCAGGGTATGATCAAAGCAGGGAAAATGAGAACATTAATTATATAACTGATTAATTCTAGCACACTATAGAATGCTAAAGCATACATACTGATAGCATGGTTAGCTGCGCTGAAATGGCTCATGAAGACTGATAAAAGGTCTCTTATAGCTCACTTTGGTCTGACTTCTATTAGCATAAGCCATTAAGCTGTTCATTGATACCATCTTCATAGTGAAGTAGAGGGTGCTTAGTGGTTTCATGGACTGTAAGTCATGCATGATACAATGTGTCCATAATATGAGATAAAGGCCAGTCCGCAAACAGAGAAGCAGTTTTATTCGCAGCTGTAGAGCATAGAAAACCTCAGTAGAAATCTCTTTCTCTTTCGCGCTCCTTCTCTTTCTCTCTCTCTGTGTGTGTGTGTGTGTGTGCGTGTGCCTCTGTGTGTGTGTGTGTGTGTGCCTGTGTGTGTGTGTGTGTGGGTGTGTGTGTGTGTGTGTGTGGGGGAGGGGAGGCTGGTGGTGCTGGGGTTATTGCTAATGGCAGTGTCTTACTCAGCTGCATAGCTCTCTGCTTGGACAGGAAAGTCTTAAAAACAGCACTTTCGTTTCGGGCCTGTTTGATGATCGCGTTGTTGGATCAGTTCATAACCTTGCAGAACAAGTACTCAGCAGTTCCTCATCAGCCTTTCACTCTGCCTTTCCCTTCCGCTCCGTGACATGACATGACGGAGAGCAGGTTCCAGACATGAATCCATGAATCAATATCAGTGAATTCCATGCAAATAATATAATTATAAATTGTTAATGAAATAAATTATAATTAACAAAATACAACATCCTCTAAGTTATTACAATGTATTTAAAGGTGTTGACTAAAGATTCCAAGCTTGGTCCTATTTTTGGCATTAGTGCATGTATGAATGCAACCTTTGCCGTGTCCTATATACACATACTCTATACACACGAGCACATGTACATGAACTTATATTTAGTTTATTTCTTTATTTCTTTAATGAATTACTTGCACCTGTTATGCTCTTGCATGTGCAGCTGACGGTCCCTCAGTAGGGGTGGGGCTATCCCTTTAATTGCAGTGATGACGGTCCCTCAGTAGGGGGTGGGGCTATCCCTTTAATTGCAGTGATGGGTAACCTGTGGAAGGAGAATGGCGATGGTGTAGAGACTGTGTGAGCCATCAATGGTGTAGAGATTGTGTGAGGCATCAATGGTGTAGAGATTGTGTGAGGCATCAATGGTGTAGAGATTGTGTGAGGCATCAGTGATGTAGATTGTGTGAGGCATACTGCAGAGGAAAGTAGTGAAAGTAGTGATTTTGGGGTACTCTGGAGAGGAGGGTTCATTTTCTAGGCCCGGTCAGCCTAAATGGAGGTGGGTTCACTTGACTCCGCAGCCTTGGGAGGTGGGTTTTTGTGCAAGTGTTCTGTTTTGTTTTCAGCCAGCTAATCACCTGTAGCCAAACCAGGAAGTGACCATAGTGACTCATACACCGCATGGGGAGATCAGGAGCAGGAAGCACCAGCCAGGTTTTATGGTAAAAAAACAAAAGGAATAAAACTGTGTGGGTTTCTTGTGGGTGGCAAAACTGACTGGGCGCTGGAGAAGGCCATCCTTTGGTGTGACAAAAGGTAAGCCTCATTCCTCTGGGGTCCGTCAGGTGCCAGACCATTTTAGTTGGGTTTGTTTTGTTTTGTTTCACACATGCACACGCACACACACACACGCACACGCACACACACACACACACACACACACACACACACACACACAGACACACAAACACACTTTAGTTACTGCTCTCCATCCTTTTGAGTGTGTATTATGTGTAACAAGCTGAGAGTAGCTGGCACTTAACAAACACCTCTCATGCTGTGTATTTCCTTGCATAAGCAGAGAGCTGTACAAGTGAGAGTCAGTTTGTTTGAATTAGAGTTTTATATACTGGGAGAACCACCAGAACTAAAGACACACGTATTATACAGTAGAGGTGACATATGTTTGTTTACTTCAGTATTAGGAGGGAGGATTAGTACATATGAATAAATAAAAACAAACAGGACCATACCAGCGAAGGGGCTCTGTCAATGCTTCAAGTATTCCTGCAACCAAAGCCTTTTTCTGTCGCACAACCTTGAACAGTGACAATCAAAATGAAGAGCAAAACACGACTAAAATGTTAATCTACAACCCATGTTGTCTTAAACAGTTATTTCTCAGATAACTCAAGTTCCCCTTTACATTTTGATAGAAATTAAGAAATCTCAGATGATGAATGAAAATACCTTTGGTGGGCAATTAGCCATTACACTGCTGGAGAAGGCCAATAACTACACTGTTTTGTCAGACCTGAAAATACTGATAAGAAATTACTTACATTGTGTACTCAAAAACAAAAACACTTTGGTGTAAATGTTTGCAGCAATATTAATAACTAAAAAAAAAACTTTGATGTAATAAAGGTTTGAAACTGGCAGTATAATAGGAAGTACAAGAGACTTTTAAGTACTCACTGCAGGCAACTGCTTTTAGTCCTACTTTAAGCTGTCAGGACTTCTCCAGCATATGCTAAGTCACAGCTGCTGAGCTGAACTGATGAGTTGAGCTGGAAATTGCACAGCAGTATTGTACATTTCTAGCATAGAGTGTGACGTTCTTTTCGAGCATAGAAAGTGAAGTTCTTTGTTAATTTTGTTCAATTGAACTTTTTGCAACATTCTGAGAAGCCATATAATAATAAAGGTATTTAACTAGGCTCTCACTGCATTTATGTGAGAGAGAGGACGTTTTGAGTAACTGATAGCATGTGCCTTCTGTTGAATATTCCAGGCTTTTTCAGTGGCGTGTGGAGTAGGAGTCCCTGTGTCTCTTCGACCCAAACGTTGGTGTTATTCTCCCTTTGTGTCGACGTCTGTCAGCAGGTTGTGCAATTAGCAGCGCGTATCTGCATGGGTTTCCATGGTGCATAGGCACCTCAACGCGAGGCCGGCCCACACACACAACCTGGCGCCGGCTTTACCACCTCGTTATCATTAGCATATTATTCAACGGGGGGAGCGTCTCCGTGCCGTTACCCCTGGAACAATCTGAACGCGTCACAAGCGCAGACGTATGAGTCAGTCGGGCCCTGAATCTCACCCATTCAGACTCGCTGACGCTCGACGCTGCTGCATCGGGTTGTGTTGTGTTGCTTCAGGATGTAGCCATTGTGGAAAAGCCACAAAGAGCTGCAGCCGCCCACACGGATGCACCAGGCCTCGTAGCTTAGCTTCTGCTGGATAGAAGGACTCAAATCCCTACTTCTGCTATTTCAGCTTTCCATATCTATTTTTGCAGCTTTTGTAAGCTCTAACATTGATATTTTTTTAATTACATGATGTATTTCGTGTATAGTTACCAACCTTGCAGAAAGGCGTATTTGACTGTTTTTCTGCATACGTTCATTCTGGCAAGTGACTGGTCTTAGGCAGGCTGCAGCTTGATAGCAGTGTGAGATGAATTTCAAGGAAAACACCATAAACAGCTTCTCTAAAGAGACGTTCCTGGAGGCCTGCGGCTGTGTGAGAGGGCCCTGTTGGCCGGCACTGGGCTGCTTGTGGTGGAGAATCCCCAGTGCTCACGTCGCTTCTTGGCTGTCAGCACTTTGACTCATCCTCACTTTGCTTCGCTCCGCTGCGCTGCGCTGCGTTGCGTTGCGTTGCGTTGGTCATGAATATGGAGAGGCCATCTCCTGGCTCTCATTGCCTCCAGAACACATTACTGCTGCTGCTGCTCTCCTCTCCTCTCCTCTCCTCTCCTCTAATCTGCCCTCCTCCCCTCTCTTCTGCCTCCATCTCTTCTCCTCTCCTCTCCCATCCCCTCCTTCCCTCCTCTCCTCTCCTCTCTTTTCCTCTCCTCTCCTCAGCATTCGGCTCAGCTCTGGCTTCAGCTCCTGCTTGTCCGCCCACAACCAAGCTTTCATTTTAAACAGCGTGTGGGCGTCTGCACTTTGCACTGTTATTCTGTTTGGGGAGGGGTAGAGGGGAGGTTGAGATGAGGAGGAGCGTAGTGGCAGCTACGTTCCAGTCGAGCGCTGACAGAGAGTGGCCCCTGCTGAGGGAAGAGCCTCGGTGCCGGGGCCCGCACTTGCGCTGACTACCCGCTCGTTCCGGGTGCCAAGCAGGCAGCATACTGTACCAGTTAACCTCCCACAGCAAGGCCTACAACACAGCAGGGTCACCGAGGCTTCCAGATAGATGGGGGGATGGAGAGAGAGAGGGATGATGAGAAAGAGGGGAGTGGAGGGAGAGAGAGAGAGAGAGAAAGAGATGGAGAGAGAGAAAGGGAGAAAGAGACATGAGGAGAAAGAGGGGAGTGGAGTGAGAGAGAGACAGAGAGAGGGGAGTGTAGGGAGAGAGAGATGGAGAGAGAGAGGGAGAAAGAGGGGAGTAGAAGAAGAGAGAGTGATGGAAAGAGAGAGGGAAGTAGAGGGAGAGAGAGATAGGGGAGAGAGAGGAGTAGAGGGATAGAGAGAGGAAGGGAGAGAGAGAGGGATAATTACAAAAGAAAAGGATAAAGTAAGAGAGTGAGTGTGCATTGGGGGAGAAATAGGGAGAGGGAAAGATAGAGAAAGTGACAGAGAAAAAATCGAACAGAGAGAGCTCACAGCACAGAGAGCAAAACTCCCACCTCTCCTTGTGGTGCCCTGCTTACTCATGAGAGCTACAGTCATACAAAGGTCAAAGGTCATCACTTTGGGAATGACTTGACATGGGTGTGAAAGGACTGAGTAGGAATGGCCCCATGTTGAGCTCAGAAATCACTACCATACCAAAGTTCTGTGCTCTCTAACCTTCATCTGTGTTAGGCCATGCTTTAGTACAGGCACGCTTGGTAAGGCATGTTGTAGTACAGGCACACTAACCTTCATCTGCGTTAGGGCATGTTTTAAAAGAAGTTCCCTTCCCACACACGTCCTGATGCAGTTTTTCAGCGATATGGCAGATACTGACTTTCTCCCTGGGCTCTAAATTAGAAAGAGGACTTTGTGGACTGAAGCCAGCTAACACAGCTCTCCATCTTTCACTTCACAGCCCCTTATAAAGCACTCCAGAGGCTGCCCGGCTGTGGGAGAAGATGACAAAGAGAGAGAGAGAGAGAGAGAGAGAGAGAGAGAGAGAGAGAGAGAGAGAAAAATAAATACTGGAGCTGGCTCTATCAAATGCAGCCCAGATTTGTATTCAGATTGAGACACACAATCCCTCTCTCTCTTTGTAACTCACAGGATTGCTATAACAATCGGTTTTGCACACATTCCTTCATAGTGGGTGGATCTTTTAATAGAAAACTTGACACCGCCCTTGAATTCACAAACCAGTAGATGGAGAGGTCAATTCTCTTTCTTTGGTACAACAGTCAAAATGTCAGTTGTTTCAGTTTGATCAAAGCACTGTAATAAATTGACTGAAAAGCTTAGTGCTAATCAAGCTGTTGCCTTCACATCAGTTGTGCAGAGGCATCAAGACTAAGGCAAAACACCTAAAAAGGACTAGAACCAGTGAACCAGTTATACACAGAATACATATTTTTTTTTTGTAACATTTTTGTTAAGGATTTCTCTGTTTTGTGTCAGTAGTGTGTTTGTGGCATCAAGTTGGGTCAAACAATTGACCTATTTTTTCTTTTCATACCAGTAATATACTTCAGTTCATGAACATACAAAAGAAACCTGGTAAATATCCTGTCTTTAAGTGAAGGGTGAAATGATGTCGATCAGAGATAACCTGTAAGGTCAGATTTCTCAGATAACTCTGAGAAACTCTAACTAACTGACTCTCAGGTATCAGGTAACTAATTCCTTTTAACGGAAGATTGGTTGACACCTTGTGAATGTTATGTACTTCATCAGTTACTATTCCACATCCCATTAGATGATCAACACGCATACAGCAAAGGTGCCTACATCACATGTTTACCTCACATGATGTAAAGGTAGCCATTATTGATTTTTATAATGCTGCAGCATCTTAAAGCAGAAATGATGTTCCAGGACACTAATGAACATGAGAGGATTGCTGTGGGTACGCTTATGTGCTTGACCTGGTCTATTCTGGTTCTGTCAGTAGGGTTCTGTTCAGTTCTTCGTCTTGGTCCTGTTCTGTTCTCTCTGGACCTGTTCTCACCCATACTTCCTTGCCCTGACCTGCAGTGCCTTGTTTTGTCCGGTTTTCTTTTCTTCTGTTTCCTTCTATTCTGTGCTATTGTGTTCTGTTCCATTGCATGGTGTTCTGTTCTATTCTATATTATGCTCTATCCTCTTCTCTATCTCTCATTCTAATGCTTTCTTTTCTGTTCCTCCCTGTTCTGTTTCACTCCCTTCTCATCTGTTCTGTTTCATTCTATTCTGTTCTGGTGTATTCTAGTCTGTTCCATTCTGTTCTGTTCTTTGGACCTTGTGATAGTGCCTTTGTTGTGTATGTGTGCTGTGTGTGTGTGTGTGTTTGGTGTTTGGCGTGTTGTTTGTGTGTTGTGTTGTGTGTTATTCTTCAAGTCAGCAGCAGTCCCTGCTTGCTGATGGGCATGTCAACGTTCAGAATTCCTTTACCCAGCAGGATAGAGCGCTACGATGTGTCAGTCAATCTCACCACCCCTTGAAATGAAGTACACCCCCCTGCACTGCCGTTCTACCCGACCGCCACATCAAACCCCCGCCGCACACTGAGTCCATCCGCAGCGCCGCACAGATATACAATCATCACCTGGGGAACCGCGGGAGCTCGCCGCCTGCTCACCACATCTCCACTTCACCGCCAGTTATACCGTCTCTATTTCAGTGTGTGTGTGTGTCTGTGTGTGTGTGCGTGTGTGACAAATTGCACTTCCTCTCATTAAGCCTTTCTCAACATGCCGCTTTTCTTGCTAACATGAATATTCATTTCACTAACAGCGCCTGCAGGATGTCAGCAGTCATAAGTGCACCTAGATGAGCATAACGGGCCCTGTGTTGGTACACGAGCTCAGAGAAGTCATTATTATCAGACACCATTATGTTCATGGGCTTGTAAGCACAGCTATTACTGCCCAATGACGGGTAGGCGAGGTAGCCATTTATTGGTTGCGCTAAGCATATTGATTGCTCCTGAGCCGGTGTTCATTATCAGTATTGTACGAAGTGATGTACTTTTCATGTAGATCAATTTGTCTTCCGCCTCCGTCCACACGGCTGGTGTCTTGCGCAGTGTGAGTCATCTGAGTTTTTAAATGGCCAGCAAACAACCCACCATCAGCCCACATAAGGGCCTGTAAGGAGGAAATTACCTGACAGACACCTTGCCGTTGGGGCTGCTGTCGTCACCTCCGAGTGACAAGCTTAGTCTTATAATTTGTTCCTTTAGCAGACGCCTTTAACCAAAGGGGCTTACGGCACAGCACAGTCCAGTACAAGTGTATGTTTCATCATCATGTGACTCCCTGGAAATCAAACCCAGGTGTTTGTAAAGGTGTGTGTTTCATTTAGCATGTGTATCAAACCCAGGTGTTTGTAAAGGTGTGTGTTTCATTTAGCATGTGTATCAAACCCAGGTGTTTGTAAAGGTTTTTTTTTATCATTTATCATGTGTATCAAACTCAGGAATTTGTAAAGGTGTTTGTATCATTTGGCATGTGTATCAAACTCAGGAATTTGTAAAGGTGTTTGTATCATTTAGCATGTGTATCAAACCCAGGTGTTTGTATAATTTAGCAGGTGTATCAAACTCAGGTGTTTGTATCATTTGGCATGTGTATCAAACTCAGGAATTTGTAAAGGTGTTTGTATCATTTAGCATGTGTGCATTTCATCAGCATGTGTGATGGATCATTTCGCTTTATCAGCTGAGCTACAAGAGCACAACATTAGTAGTATGTATGTCCATTTCTATTGCACTGACTGGTCCTTAAATGGGGGTCCTAATTCGGTCTGCAGACCTATTTACAGTGATACAACCCATCCATTATTTTTTATTTTGAGAAGTTGTAAGGCAGGTGGCCTCTGTCTGACCTGTGAGTGTTGCAGTTAGTTTTTCATGGTGTAAGCTTTTGGCATTTTCACTGTGTTTGTCTTCCACCACGATTTCCCCTTCATGAGTCATATGCGCGTATCTGGCCACAGTGAGTTTGACGGACAGGAGGAGGTTAACACTGTAGGGTCTCCGTCTCAGTCCTATCTCATCACCATGTTGCATAATCACATTACCAGCAGGATCAGACGCTTTCCATTTATTCTCATTTGTTCCGAAGGAGGCACATTTCCTCATATTAGAATCTGAATATGTACTGTATGTCACGGTCAGAAATTACATTTGCAAAAACCATGCCATGTTGAAAGCAATCAAGCCACTCAGAATGCGTTTTATTTATTTATGTAGAGAGTTTGGTAAGTAGCTGGTTAATTGCCTCCACTTGTATTTCCCAGAGTTCTGTGCTTTTGAGCCTGTGGGGAGAAAATATGAAATAGTTTTTCGTGATTTTGAAAAACTGTTTTGTGGATGTCTGTTTTTACTGACAGTTATGAAGGCAGCTGACAGTGAAGCCTTAGCTAAAGACTATCATTGGAATCTTGCTATAGATCATTATATCACATTACTGTGTGTTTCGCTTAGTGACTCTGTAGTTCGACAGGGTTGGAGATATGTTTTGGCTTATATTGTCACGGTCTGTTTTCTGAATGAAGCAATCGTTTGATTGGTTTGGATCATCATTAGTGACATATGACAGTGACATATTAGTTTGATGCAGTACATATGGATCATGTCATAATGGTTTGTTTTGTTGAATGACGCAGTCGTTTAGTGGGGTTTGATAGATATGAATCTTGCCATAATGGTTGTCTCGGCTGAATGAGGCAGCAGTTTAATGGAGTCCGATATGTATCAGTGATCTCTCAATAGTCTGTTTTGTTGAAAGACGCATTAGCTCACTGGATTTGAAATGTACGGATCGTGTCATAATTGTGTCTTGTTGAATGACACAGCAGGTTGGTGGGGTTTGATATGTATGGATCTTGTCCTAACAGTTTGTCTTGTTGAGTGACGCAGCAGGTTGGTGGGGTTTGAAATGGATCATGTCGTAATGGTTTGTCTTGTTGAGTGACGCAGCAAGTTGGTGGGGTTTGGTGGGGGTTTGCGGGGCAGCCGTGTGGACTTGGGGAGTTCATAGAGAGGGATTATCCCTGGTGACTCAGCTCCTCATTCCGCTGCTACTGTGATGTTTCCCCTTATCCCACCCACTCACCAGCAGCATCCTACACACAAAGAGACAGAGACAGGGAGGGAGAGACAAGGGACGGAGAGACATGGAGAGAGACAGAGATGGAGAGAGAAATAGGAAGGGAGAGACATGGGACGGAGAGACAGAGACAGAAGGAGACAGGACTGCCTCTCTGTTCTTAATGTCAGCTGTCAGGACTGTATTTAGTTACGATGCTTGAGCATCATTATAACCTTGATGTTTTTGATGTTCAGTCAGATTTGTGGATTCTGTTACCTCAGCAGTCATCTCATTACACAAGCAGAAGTAGGTATTACTATTCTACTTTGTATTGGGATTTGTGTGGATTTATTGTACGGTGTACTAAGGGTAGTTTCGTACACTCTCGTGGGGCAATCTCCTGTGTGCTCATTCGTCATTCCAGTGTGAAATTATTTTGTGATCTATGCTCCTTACACACGCACAGCACAGAAGAGCTGTCGGCCATTGCTTTTCTCATTTAGTCTTGAGGACTTTTCTACTTATTTACACCAGGATGGGAAATGGTTGTGAATTCAATGGAAAACTGATCGAAAAGAGGAAGAGAACATTAATCTTTAGACAATGTAAAATATTAATTTAATTCAATTTTATTTTTATAGCGCTGCGTTTTTATAGTGCTTTACATTGCACATATAGATGTATGAGATATGTATTAAATCAGCAGGTTGGCCTTCTTTGTACAGTAGATGAACAAATGGATCCCTCTTCTGATGTGAGGTCTGTGTTTTGTGTCAGACTTTGTTCAGTAGATGAACAAATGGATCTCTCTCCTAACACGAGGTCTGTGTTTCGTGTCTGACTTTGTTCAGTAGATGGAGCTGTGGTTTCGTTGACTGGCTCAGGCAGTGATGTGGGGGACGGTGCATTGTGTTGTGTTGTGTTTGTTTCCTGTTCATTATTTCCTGAGTGGCCCGCATCCAACCGAGCCTTTGACCTCTCCCGGGGGGATTATTGACGAGGCACTGATCGTGACTTTCTGTTCAACCGAGTTGAAATACATTTAAATTGCCGTTAGCCATTATTTACTTAGAATGGGACTTGACCATACCGTTACTGGTATGGTTGAGATGCCCGAGTTTATAATCAGAGAGGTTAGTTCTCACAGAGACACTCACAAAAGTTCCCACGGCTCTCTGCGGCGTGTCTTTCTGTGGCATAACCTACATGGTGAACATCAGGTGATTAAATGACAGAACTGAACTCGCATCCTCTGTCTTGCACTTCTCTCCTCGCAACCCTGCAGTTTCCATGGTAACTCTGTGTAGCATGCTTGGTTGCCGGCCCACTCGGTGTCGTCTGTGTGAAGTCACAAATAAGACATGCTCTCTGTGTTCCGTTTGCCAGCGCCAGCGCCACCGCACTGGCTTCCCTGGAGCCTCTCCAGGTTCCTCACTCTCAGGGTTGGGTTGACTCCCAGGAGCTGAGCCTCTACGACCAGGCACTCTCCCTTTATCTTAACGCAGCAGTGAGGAGTTTTGATCTAAAACTAGTGAGTTCACCAGTAAAAAGGCACGCAACATCTACCCCCCCACCCCCACCCCCAAACAAAAGAATAGCCAGGTAGGATCTTACTCAGGTACTCCTCTGGCCAGGTAGGGGGCTTACACAGGTACACCTCTGGCCAGGTAGGGGACTTACTCAGGTACTCCTCTGGCCAGGTAGGGGGCTTACACAGGTACACCTCTGGCCAGGTAGGGGGCTTACTCAGGTACTCCTCTGGCCTGGCGTCAGACCACATCAGGGTCAGGTCTGCCCCAGATCCATGCACATCCTAGCTGCTGTCTTGATAGCCTACACCAGTTTGACATGTGTAAATACACACACACACACACACAGACACACACACACCACCATGGGCAGTACTAGTATCCTCTGTAAGACACGTGATGGATCACGGTCACGTCAGTCATGTCACGGTCCTGTGTAATTCCAGTAGACAGCAAAAGCACAGAGCGCTGAAATGTGCTGTATGGCAGATGCGGAGGAGGTCGTGTAGGAGTCTCTTCACGCATGTGAGAATCAAAGACATGTTGCTGGCTGCGCTATATGAAGCCACCACAGCAGCAGCAGCAGCAGCAGGGCTGGCCCCGTGCCTATGATTAGCCTCTCGGGCCTGGGGGTCGGCGCTGATGTAATGCGTACGAGCAGCTCACATTTGAAAGGGCCTGACTCACAGCCTCTGGGCAGCACCATGCCCGTGTGTAAGTAATAGCCTTGCCCTCACATGGTTTGGCCAGTATGATCTTAATGAGTCAATGCTGGCTGGCTGGCTGGCTGGCTTGCTGTCCGCACGGCCTCCCAACCCACGCTTATGGGGCCAGTTGTGCAGAAGCATGACAAGGAGGAAACTCATCATTTCAAAACACCATAGAGTTTAACTGCCCACCTGCTTGTTTGGGCCGCTTCAGCATTCTGCTCGGATGTTCTCCTCCTTTTCAGTCGAGCGAGCGCACAGAGGTAAATATGGAGATCTGTGGATTTGACACTTTATTTTAGGTAAAGCGGAACCATTCCTAGTGTCTGTATGTCATTTAGATAGAATAGATAGATAGATAGATAGATAGATAGATAGAAGGTTTGGGTAGCATTAACTAAACAAACCCACCATTGTTCGCATTATGTTTTGCACAGCGTGTCAACATTTCCTGCCTACACTATTCTAGCCTTCTGTCTCTGTTACCTTCCCTGCAGTTGGGTGTGCGTAGGTGTGTTTGAGTTATCTGACTGAATTGAGTCTCACCTTTGTGCATAACCACGACTGCATCTCCTGGCTCATTTAAAATCTACAGCTAGCTGCTAGTGACTTCTTTTTTCAGATGCACTCTGGGTAATAGACAAATGTTTTTGGACCATGAGAATGTCAAGCGAGACTCATAGTCACTAATGTTGTTTTATGTCTGTCTTCACTGATGCGCACGCATCAGCATACGTGGAGCACATTAATACACCATTAGAAGGCCATAGGAGTTTTCGCCTGTGAGATTAATAGCTACAATAAGGGTTAGACCTTCAGACTGTTCATCCCGTCCTTGGGTGGACTAACCCTGGGCATGTTGTTAAGTGTTCAGTCATTTGGAGGCAAGAAATGTTCCACGTTGCATAGACAAATTCTTCACCTTACTAGATTTGGTCTTCTCTGCCTTTGCTAGCGTGCTAATGTTTCGGCTACAGAAAGCCCCTGGATTAGTGGTTTTCCAAATGAATTGTTCACGTTAGAAGCTCAGCTGTGACCGTCTTATTTATCGCAGAAAGCACTTGCTATTCACACTGATGTGACAGGTAAAACACCTTTGTCTGTCGACCAGCACAAGTTTGAGCCTGCATGTCCGTGTACGACTAACACATCACAGCTCGAGCTGCTTCACTAAGGTGGTTGTCGCCATGAAATCTAAGAGGTAGGGAAAGCCAGTAGGTCTAGAAGTCTAGAATCTACAGTATATCAGGGTTATTTCCAGTTTCACAGTAACCCATCCTGTATTTATCATTAGAGGCTTGGCCCATCTGTAATCACACTCTTGTGTCACCCTTTATTTCTGCCACAGTATGGTTGTCAATCTGGGCGAGTGAGATTGATCATTGTCATATTTCCCAGAGGAAGTGACAGTAATGACTGATTCTCTCCACCCTTGCCATGGTAACAGCATGTTGGAGGAGACACTAATTTGGCCTGCACTGGACTGTGATGTCTAAGGCAGTCCCCAGAATACACACACAGACAAACACACACACAGATACACATACACACACACACACACACACACACACACACACACACACACACACACACACACACACATACACACACACACAGAGACACACACACACACAGACACAGACACAGACACACACATACAGATGGAGGAAAAGTCTGAGAACCCATAGGTATACAAACCAGATGAGATGCTGTGATGAAGAGAAGAGTTCAGGTCTGAGAGTTTGATTGATGTTTATAATGAGTGATTTTGGTTAAGCACCATCCTGGCTCCGTCTCAGCAGGATCCTCATGGAAACAGACTCAGACAGAATAAGGTCAGAGCAGCGTGGTCACTCGGGACGAGAAATGTGAATGCCTATTTAAACGTTTGAATTTGACGATGTTTGGCACTCATCAAAAAGAAATAAACATGTTTGAACTCAGGCTGTGCCTTAAACTCGAGGCTGTGCTGTTGGTGCAGTGGTTAGCGTAAGTTGTGCGGTCCCTAGCCAGGATACGCAAGTACTGTAAGTTGCTATGAATAAAAGTGTAATAAAAGCTAAATATCAGACCTTTACCTTTAAAACTGTAGCTGTGCGTATGTGCTGCACTCCATGAAGCAGCAATGGGTTTCGTACAGTGTACACAGATCACTGGTATGGGGCCCACTCAGGGGTATATTGTATAGTGTTTGTGTGGCTGGGAAGATTGGATAGATCTATCAAATAAGTTAGAGCTCTGTGGATGAATACGATGTTTACTGCAACTAGAAAAAAAAACTCCATTGTGGTTCTTTGCCATAGAGAGCTGTGTAATGTCTCCGTTTGTTTCAGCAAGGAACTATCAAGACACCCGAAATACCAAGTAGGCCAGAGTGAGGCATTCTGGGATGCCAAGAAAGTCCCTGGGTGACATCTATCTACTCTTTCATGCTGGAGGTTTCATGCTTGAAACAGACATTTATGTCATTACTGAAAGCTCAGATCATGCCGTGTGTGCGTACTGGCTTTTGACATGGTCATGATTGTGAATGAAATCAAAATGGTAAGTTGTAGTCTAAGCAGAAAAAACACCTTGTCATTATAAAATTGACAAGGAATCGGAGAGAAAGAACAGCGCACTGTTTTTGGTAAAAAGGGTAAAAAAAAAAGTACAATTTCTATTTGGAGTATTGTAAATGATAAATTAAGAGATGCAAATGAGTCTACATGGAAAGTAGATTGGAAATGTCATACAAGATTACAAGAAGTAAAGAAACCACGACATATTAGCAGGACAAATGGATGTGTACTGTTTACATGTAACTCTATGTATGTAATAGTGTGGCTAAAAATAAAAAAGAGTGAATAGATGAAACACTAAAAGAGAAAGGGCCGTGGGCAGGTGCAGAAATGCAGGGCTGTTGTGTGAGTGGCAACATGTGCCTGTACGGGAGCCCGGAGGTACACTTGTTCAAATATTGCAGTGATATCACGCTCACATGGTGCACTCATCCCTTCTTCTCGTCTTTTCTCCCTCTCTTTTGTCCTGTTTAGCCCCGGGGCTCTCTCTCTCTCTCTCTCTCTCTCTCTCTCTCTCTCTCACACGCACACACACACACACACACACACACAAAGGCACAATGACACACACAGGATTGGATTTCCTCTGCCGTTTCACACAGATAAGCACACAGCTCATAATGGTATGTGAGTTGTCTCCTCCATACTGGAGTCGACGTACCTCAGCGGAGGAGGCGATGTTGACGATACGTCCCAGAAATGAAGGACCGCAGAGACCGCTGCTCCACTTTACCCTCTCTCCTCTCCTCTCTTCCCCTCTCCTCTCCTCTCCTCTCTTCCCCTCTCCTCTCCTCTCCTCTCTTCTCCTCTCTTCCCCCTCCTCTCCTCTCTTCCCCCCTCCTCTTCTCCTCTCCTCTCCTCTCTTTTCCTCTCCTCTCCTCACCTTTATTTATTCATCTCTATTTTATTTGTGTCGTGCCTGTGATGACTAAGACTAAGAATGGATAAAGTACGGGGCTCATCCGCAGTGACTATGTGTTGATGTGAAGAGCCTATCAGCAGAGCGACATTGATTGTGGTCTGTTGAAAAACGTGAGGTGAACGTGAGAGAAGTGATCGGCTTTTTAATGAACCTTTCATGAACAAACTTTGCGATCTGACAAAACTGTGAAAAGATACTTACTTACAAGTACTGGAGTAATTCTAGTGTAAAGTGTTTCTAAGGAAACACTGGTAACTCTAAATAGACAAACCACATAAATACTAAGTTGTGACTAGAGGTATCTGATTCAACTGAAACATTTTTAGTTCTCGGTAATTCGCAGATGATGTGAAAGTCAGATCAGGTTCATGCATTTACTCTAGCATTATGACACTTTTGCAGCACCGTTTGCAGTGATTTAAGTGTTATGTGTAAACAGAACAGCCTGATGTTGTTTTGAGGAGCTGAGGCCCAAACAGACCTCAGTACCCATCTCCTCCTCTCAACGAGGGACGTCCACATCACCATTCAAGATGCAGAGCTCCGCCTCCCTCCTCCACTCCTCCCTCAAGGCGAGTCGCTGGGGGTGGCAACCTTAAACGAATCTGTTCCATTAAGTAAAGTGATTGAACCTGAGCTTGGCATGTCTAAACGCCGCCTGGGCCGCCATGGGAAGGGAATGCTCACTCTCCCTCTCTCACTCTCTTTCTCTCTCTTTCTATCGCCCTCTCTTTCTTTCTCTCTCTTTCGCTCTTTCTCTCTCTCTTTCTATCGCCCTCTCTTTCTTTCGTTCTCTTTCTCTCTCTTTCTCTTTTTTCATTCATTGATCGCTGGCAGGCGCCCCCTTAGGAGCTCTGATTTAACTGCGTTCAATCTCAGCCACTCTCCCACAGTCAGGAGGCTCATTTAATCAGTTCAGCCTATCACACACCACACACACACACACACACACACACACACACACACACACACACACACACACACACACTATGGGAATCCATAAACATGAGGCAGCCCAGGAAGCAGCTGACTCTGGGATGCATGCGGCCCACATCCGGCCCTGGCCCGGCGTGTTCTGGATCCGGCCCATAGCGGGCTGCCATATTGGTAGTAGGTGTGTGTGTTTAAAAGGGCAGGTGAGGGGTGAGGGTGGTTACTGCATGGAGCAGAGCTGAAGTGGAGGTGAGAGGGTAGCGTTATGTCCAGGTCGATCTCAGTCACCTGTCTTTGTGTTTAATGTTTGGGGAATCACAGCAGCGGTTTGGTTAAGGGTAGATTGAGGCCTGTGGTGTTATACTACGACATGGCAAAGCACAACAATCACCAAGTTCTTTTATCTCAGGTTGCTATAGTTACACTGATTTCTTTTGGACACCTTATTGTCAAGACTGCTGTAATGCAAGAAAAGATTCTAACCTAAATCAATGATGTTGTCAGTGGGAAAATGCATTGCCTCCTTTTCTGCCACAGCTCCAAATAATTCTCTTCCCTTTGTTCATGGACACTCCCCTTTATTCACGGACACTCCCCTTTGTTCATGCCCACCCCCATTTATTCACGGATACTCCCCTTTATTCATGGCCACTCCCTTGCTCCTGGCCGTGATCGGAGAGAAACAGAGAAACCTGTGACTACGGACATGTCACTGTAGCTTTGCCCCTGAAGCCCACATATAACCCAAACACCCACCTAATGACTGACACAAAGAATGCTATTGCAGTCAGGCTATTAGCACTAGAGATAACGTAAACCAGAGTGAATGCCTTACCCGTAATGCAGGGCTAAAGCATAAAACAGTGCAGATCGAGTTAGTGTCTCGTGTTATCCGTTATCCTCTTGAGCTCAACCTAAGGAGAAGGTTACCCTAAGGAGAACGGCCCTAATGGCGTCTGGCTTTTTGAGTCGTTCGGTACCTGATTCTGACTGGTCCCATACCTGTCCCGTATCTATTCCAGAGCCAAGTGATAAATAACCCTGATGACTGATATGTGATTCTGGCCCATAATTAATTATGAATAATGTTATTAGTAGTATACTAGTTTGTAGTGTTAGTAGCTACACAGTTTGTCTTGGAAAAAGAAGAAAGGCGATGGCAGCTTTTGAAGGGCTGTTATCTATAGGGTTCTTAGTTCTAAGAAGCACCTCCAAAAATAGCCGCGTCTCCATGGTAAACCGTCGGCACTCTTTCGTTCTAGCGCTGAGGTTGGAAATAGTTCCATTTCATGGCTGTGAATCACTGGGCCCTCCCTCTGAACGAAGGCAGGCATCTTATGTTCTGCTGACTGAAGCTCAGGGATCTGAAATCAAGCACTCGTGCAAAATCTCCCCTGTCAGCTCCGGACAGAAGAGAGGAGAAGAGAGGCGCACAGAAGAGAGGAGAGGAGAGGAGCACAGACAAGAGGAGAGGAGGCCAGAAGAGAGGAGAGGAGAGGAGGACAGAGGAGAGGAGGACAAAAGAGAGGAGAGGAGGACAGAAGAGAGGAGAGGAGAGGAGCACAGAAGAGAGGAGAGGAGCACAGAAGAGAGAAGAGGCCAGAGGAGAGGAGAGGAGGACAGAAAAGAGGAGAGGAGGCCAGAAGAGAGGAGAGGAGAGGAGAACAGAAGAGAGGAGAGGAAGACAGAAGAGAGGAGAGGAGAGGAGCACAGAAAAGAGGAGAGGAGGCCAGAAGAGAGGAGAGGAGAGGAGAACAGACGAGAGGAGAGGAGCACAGAAGAGAGAAGAGGAGAGCAGGACAGAAGAGAGGAGAGGAGGACCAAAGAGAGGAGAGGAGGACAGAAAAGAGGAGAGGAGGACAGAAGAGAGGAGAGGAGAGGAGGACAGAAGAGAGGAGAGGAGAGGAGCACAGAAAAGAGGAGAGGAGGCCAGAAGAGAGGAGAGGAAGATAGAAGCATAGATCACCACGGTGTCTCTCTCTCTCTCTCTCTGTCTCTCTCTCTTTGTGGAAAAAAAATCTCAAGTTGACTCGTGGTGTTTGTAAAAACCTAAAGCCCTGCTAGATCCCTGGTGTGAGAGCGGGTTTTTTATACAGCGACTGTTCTGCTTTCCTGCCTCTCCACACACACTCCATGATGAGTTATAGTCTTGACCTGGCAGCTCAGTCAGATGGGAGGGACACACACACACACACGCATACACACACACACACACACACTGAGGTGACACGCAGACAGGCCTTTCTTTTTACTTGTGAGGCTTTAGACTCTATAAACACACCAATCGTGACTCACTAAGCAGTGAAAGGATCCTTCTTTCTTTGGGTTGAGATTAAATGTAAGCTCTATTGCCATGGTGATATGTGCAGGAATCCAAGCCAAGAGGAGACATTTGGAAATATTTAAGAAATGTTTCAAAAACAAAATGCAGTTAATATATTAAAGATCACTTTGCTTTGGCTCCTTCTCTTGTGTATGCAGGCGTCACTCTGCGTCAGATACACTAAACATCAGCATCATGGCTCTCATTTGGCTCTGTGGAAATGAATACAATATAATCCAAGGGAATAACAAGAGTTATCACCAGTTTTAGAAGACTTAAAGCAACAGTTTGCTCATGTTTTGATCGTGAATCAGGCACGGCTCTCTGCAATAGTTTACTTATTTTTTTAACAATGGTGTTTCATTTACAATAGCCGAATGCCTAATGCTCTGCCTAATCGCTTTTTCAACCCTCGACTTCTCGGCATGATAAGTCTCCTTGCCTGCAGATATAAATCTAGGGGCTGTCATCGGAAGCTTTACCCAACTGTACGTCAAGCAGAAAAACTCATATTACCCTAATGAAATGGCCTGGAGATGACAAGAATTCTGTTCATGAGCATTTTACCTCATAGAGCCCTGGACTCATGCCGTGATCTGAAATCGCTAAAAGTGTGTGCACTTTACTCGTGATCTGAAATAGCTAAAAGTGTGTGCACTGTACAATATCAGTTTGCCCCATTGTTACTGTAAACAAAGTAAACATTCAATGTCTTCGTGAGGACGGAGCACAAATCTCACCGTCTTTTATTTGTCCTTCATTTTGTACAGGAGCTGTCCGACCTTAAGAAGCTGCAACCTCTCGTCGTTCTACCAGTACTCGGAGCAGTGCCATGGACCATTTAATCCGAGCCAGCTCCGTCATCAGAGTCTAGTGTCCCAGGGAGGTTTGCATGGATAGGAGGGCGACGATGTGGCAGGGCACCAGGCAAGTGAGCCGGAAGACTGTCTGCGCACGCCTGTGAGTCCTCAGGGGAACTCCGCGATCCTTGGCCTCTCCTACAGACCAGAGGGCAAAAGAGTCTTCAAAGGTTGTCTCGTCGTCAGTTGCAGGTAAGCACACCCAGTGGCTTGATCCAGCGCTTTGTGACGTGTGGCGGTTGAGAGAGAGAGAGAGTGTGTGTGTGTGTGTGTGTGTGTGTGTGTGAGTGTGGGTGTGTGTGTGTGTGTGTGTGAGTGTGGAGATCAGAGCGATGTTAAGCTTTCCCTGTGGGCTGGATGGACAAGGCTTGTAAGGGACATGACCCCTAGGTTGTCCTTGTTGATGCAGAAGACAGTTGTTATTACAGACGGGACATGCAGACTCATGGGCAGTAAGCTGGGTCTTTCTATGCTGGCCAGGATTTGGGAAAAGAATATTCTGGAATTCGTGAAGTGGTGGAGAAATGGGAATACACCTGACACCTTTTGCCTTCTTTTACATTTATGTATGATTCTGGAAAAGCAAGCTATTCTTAGATGAAATCGTGTATGGCCACACTACAGAGCCCTGAAAAACCACCTCTTCCCAGTCGCCATGATGTATTGCGACACGAAACATGCTGCAGCATGAAGCTGGTAGAATCTTTCACAACTCCTTAGCACATTACATTAGCATGTGCTATTGCCTTGTGTAATACAACCATACATATTTTCACATATTTTATACACACCGTGTCCCTGTAACTCAACTGGTAGAGCAAAGTGCAACCAACACCAGCGTCAAGGGTTGAACTCCAAAGGACCACACATACTTTATAAATTATAAATAAATATCTACACATACATGCACACACACACACACACACACACACACACACACACACGCACACGCACACAGTATACTGTAGATATACAGTGTGTGTATATATATCTCTTATCTGGGCCGTCATACCCTATACAGAGGGTGAATAACATACCCTATCTGTACTATAAGTCTCTTGGATAAAAGCCCCAGCCACATGAAAAGATGTAAATATACAGTCTCTGATGCCTCCATGGCGATTAGCAGCAGAGTACTGCTGTGTTATTATGGGATTGCCTGCACGTGTGGGGAGGGGACAGCGAGGACAGTGGAGCAGCTGGGTCCATTAGCTGTGTGGTGCTGGAGGTCGTCGGGGAGGGCGAGGGAACCTCTGTCACACAGGCCCGCCGAGGTGAGCTACAGCCTGGATAGGAGTCAAATAGCTCCATCAGCCAGCCCAGGGCTCTCCTTTAAAGAGACACTGCCAACAGCTGGAGCCCATAGTGCAACAATTATGATTTAGAAACCCTCGCTGAACCCAGGAGAGGGGAGAGAGTGGGAGAGGATGTAACGAGAAGGCACACAACAGACGAGAACGGATCGCAGTTTTGACGTTCCAAAAAGTCGGACAGAAGGGCGTTTAAGATGCTTAATGCCGACACGTATTTCCCTATTAAGCCCGCGTCTTACTGTGAACGCCACAGAGTGTGCCGCCGCGCCAGGGAAGCGGAGCGGAGTCGTCGTGTGAAAATGAAACCTTTTACAGTCTGGCAAGGAAGGTGTGAGGCACTTTGTCCGTGCGTTTGGCTCGGTGCCAGGGCCACAGAGAGCTGCGCTAAACTACAAACGGAAAATGTCACGCTTCCGCTTGGATCCTCTGGAGGAGGAGCAGACGCTGTCAAACAATCATTTATGTCGTATGTTAATAGGTGGGAACCATCAAACTTTGTGATATTTCATTGACTGACAGATGAATTACACCGACAGAAAGAGCCAACTTTAGGTGCTGTAAAAGTCTATGTGTATTTACTGTAATATGTAAATTCACCTTTTCTCTTGGTGCAAGCAAACCTTATTCACGGTTTTAGGAAGAGATGAATGAGAACTGAATACTAAAAACAATAATGGATGTTGGTATGTTGGCCTTCTCTTCTAAATGAACACTGTACTGATCTGCATCAGCAGAATATATCTGTAACTTGTCCTACAACATCACAGAACAGAACACTATGGTTAGTGCTATAAGAGGTTTGTCTCCTTGCTGTCATAAGAAGAACACGGAGCGACAGTCATCAAGTTACTCCTCACCTACAATGCTCCTCTTCTGTCCTGTCAGGCCTTGTGAGAGGGTTGAGGCGATCCAATTTTGTGTGTGTGTATGTGTGTGTTTGTTTGTGTGTGTATGTGTGTTTGTTTGTGTGTGTGTTTGTGCCTGGGCTTGTTTGTGTGTGTATGTGTGTTTGTTTGTGTGTGTGTTTGTGCCTGGGCTTGTATGTGTATCTGTGTATGTGTGTGTTTGTGCATGTGCGTGTGTGTGTGTGTGCCTATGCCTGTGTGTGCATATGTGCTTGTGTGTATGTGTGCATGTGCTTGTATGTGCGTGTATGTGCCTGACCCTGTGTGTGCATATATGCATGTGTATGTATGTGCTTGAGTATAAGTGTGTGTGTGTGTGTGTGGTGAGAAGGCTGGTGGAGACAGGAAAGAACAGCTTTCGCTCTCAGCCATTAGGCCAGCTGTTCTCATTAGCACCCCGGCTGTGGCCGGCAGGGGCATGATGGGTGTGTGTGTGTGTGTGTGTGTGTGTGTGTGTGTGTGTGTGTGTTTGTGTGTGTGCTTGTGTGTGCGGTGGGTGGGTGTGTGTGTGTGTGTGTGTATGTTTGTGTGTGTAAAAAACATTTTGGATTGCCTCTAGTCATGTTGAGAGTTAAAAGTATAAAGGTTACATTTGCCAGACAGAAATGTAAACGTTAATGGCGTGTTTGAAATGACCATCATAGAGCACGAAATGAAAAGCATCTTGGGAATGGAACGCTATCCATCAGTAGTGTATTACCATGGAAAATCTCTGATAACAGCCCGATATGTAAACTTAATTGAAACTGAAACTGAAACTGAAATTATGTTCCACCATTCATTTCAGTGGGATAAAGAGGGATGAAAAACAACGATAACAAAACAACGGCAGGCGGCATCGCAACCATTTTTACAAGAGCACTACACGAGATCAGGACGGACATGTCAGAGTTTAGAGTAATAAGGTCTCTTCTGACTTTGTTGTGAATTTAAGACTTTGAGGGTTTAGGTTTTAACTCATTGCTCATTCATTGTCTACAATATTTTCATTATTATATATTATTTATATATACAGTGTATTTATAATCTACATACACATTTGCTGATGTAGAACTTCTCAGAAACATTCAGTAGCTTTTGAATATATTTAATAACACATTAATATGATGATCTATGCTATAACTTGCCAAAGATATTGGATAGAACCTCCTTATTCTAAGGTCTTGATGTCATGGAAAATATCCAAAAATACGAGATATGATTGTCAGGAGACCTAGACGGCATTAAGCTGCAGGTGATGCTTGGTAGTTGTCACAGGCCATCATGACACTGCAGTGAAATCATCGGCTTGACCTCGGGGGACTGTTGACAGTAAAGTGAGACAGCGGTGTTCATTGATTCTGAAGAGGCCTGTCTCTCTGTAGCATATGAGGCCATATTGAATTTTACCTTGATCTCCTCCTCCTCCTTCTCCTTCTCTTTTACCCGTCTCTCGTGTGGAGGAAACTCGTAATTAGGAGTTTCACCTCACTGGGGGTGAAAGGGAGAGCCAACTAACCATGAAACAGAATGAATAAATGTTATGATATAAACCCACTTTGTTTCAGAGCTCCACCTTTAAACCTGGCATCAAGCATGATGTCCAAACTCACTATCTGAGTCTAAGCATTAGAGGGAATAACAAGAGGCAGGCATGTCATTAACTGTGTACCTATGTGGAAGTGCAGTGAACAACTAGAGATGCATTTCCGCAAGAAAATGCGAAGTGTGATGAATGCACAACATCGCTAACCCTTGCCCAGCAAATGACAGATTTTATAGCCATGACTCTTAATACTGCAATTATATCATCTGGAACACATGATCATACAGCACACACTAGGGTTTATGTCTATTCAAAATGAGTTGGCATAGGTGCAGTGTAAGCTGTAATCATTAACTTTCGTGCCCTAGTGGGTAGTTATAGTAGATATGAAATGACGTTGCCACTTTGAATTAACACGAGTATTGTAATTGAGTATCATCTCTGATTTGTGAAACTGTGTACAATTCTTAATGTGCCTTCGGGTTGATGTTATATTTGAAGTGATCACATTGGTAGCCGTCGGTAACACTGTACATTTCCTGAAAAACTATTTTTTCACTGGCATCAAATACCCCTTGTCAAAGCCTCCTGCCCACCCTAGCCAATCACTCTCCTCTTCCTGGTTACTCCCACTTGTCTCTTCCCATGGCAAAGCTAGCTCTAACCAGAGACACTAACCATGTGGATCTACAATCAGATTGGAGACACTAACCATGTGGATCTACAATCAGGTTGGAGACACTAACCATGTGGATCTACAATCAGGTTGGAGACACTAACCATGTGGATCTACCATGTGGATCTACAATCAGGTTGGAGACACTAACCATGTGGATCTACAATCAGGTTGGAGACACTAACCATGTGGATCTACAATCAGATTGGATACACTAACCATGTGGATCTACCATGTGGATCTACAATCAGGTTGGAGACACTAACCATGTGGATCTACAATCAGATTGGAGACACTAACCATGTGGATCTACAATCAGATTGGAGACACTAACCATGTGGATCTACAATCAGGTTGGAGACACTAACCATGTGGATCTACAATCAGGTTGGAGACACTAACCATGTGGATCTACAATCAGGTTGGAGACACTAACCATGTGGATCTACAATCAGGTTGGAGACACTAACCATGTGGATCAGGTTGGAGACACTAACCATGTGGATCTACCATGTGGATCTACAATCAGGTTGGAGACACTAACCATGTGGATCTACAATCAGGTTGGAGACACTAACCATGTGGATCTACAATCAGATTGGAGACACTAACCATGTGGATCTACAATAATGAAGGACTTCCTGAAGTACTTCTGGACTGTTACGTTTCTGTTGTGGAGCCCCACCGGCTGACATACAAAAACAGCCTGTCTCTCTCCTGTATCCCCAATAGAGGAGAAGGTCTTTGAAGAGTTGACATGTATGCTGAGTATACTTGCTTGTTTTGTACTGACATTAACAAAAGGACGACAGGGGTTACACTATGCAACCAGTTTTTGCAAGAGCACTACACGGGATCAGGACGGATGAGGAGCAGTGTCCACATTTCACCAGTGGCACCAAAATCAATCAATCTAAATCAAATCTAAATCAATCACCCTAACTATACTGCACGTTCTTAAATAAATGATCAGACTTCAGTGTAATACCAGCAATTATTGTTTAAAAATCATGGACCAAACTCTAATCCAGAATTACCTCCTCCGTCTCAAATCAGTCATCTTCCCTTCCATAGTCTGACAGCATCATGGTACTAAAAATGAGAAAACAGGATTGTTGAAATGCCATTCAGTTGAAGCAAATTGACACATGGTCTGCTCTGTGAGGTGAGTTGGTGGCTAGTAAAGATCTCTCAGTTCCACTTCCTCTTAAGTGCCTTTCCTGCCCCCCCCCCCCTTTAATGCACATGCCCCTCCCCTTTTTATGTACGAGCCCCTCCCCCTGTGTGTTTGTACCCCTCCCCTTTTTATGTATGTGTACCTCCCCCTTTTATGTTTGTGCCCCCCCCTCTTGAACGCCTGGTTATTATTCCTCAGTTTGTCCCTCAAGGGCCTCTGTAATGTGTGCTAAATAAAATTGATAAATTGACTTTTTTAACAACCAACCACAAGATGACCATGAATTTTTATCACTGGCTAGCTTTTGATTTGATTTGCCCTTTAAATAACTAGTCTATTCAGTTCGGTTTTGTCTTCCCTGGTTTGTTTGTTGCTGTGCCATGTCGAGTGTTAGATCGCCTGTGGAGGGGAGAGGGGCGGATCTAGGGGGAGAGCTGTGCTTTGACCGGCTGTTTTGTGGCTCTGATGGTCAGCCCACTCAGCCATCCGTGGACATTATGACATTTGAATAAATGGCAGTCAGTGCTATTTGCATGCTGCTTGTCTTGAGTTGAAACCCTCTCCCCCCTTTCCTTCCAGCCTAGAACAAGTAGTGAAGTATGTTTTCTATGTTTTGGGTAATATTCATAATTTCACATTTGTATGAACTGTATTTTTTTAGCAAGTGGCTTACTGTTCAGATAGGATGTACATTTTATTAGTGTATAATTTTGTGAGTCCTATCAATCACACATTAGCTACATTATCACTGTGTACACATCCTGGTCCATAAATATCTGTTTCATACCTAATCCGTCACCCTACTTTAAAACAGGACTTCTCTTTTTTTATTCAAAGGATAAGGACATAAATCTGAAAATCTTGTCTTTGCTTTGATGTAATATATATATGAAGATATATGAAGAATAGCTATGGATATGGCTCCCACTCCTGACAAATGGGTCAATTTACAAGTTCATTCTGTAAAATGTTGGGTACTTTAACATCCTTTAACATCAGCAGTTAACGCAGCATTAACAGTTTGTAAAGTCTGTATACCATCCAATAATTTGGCTGAAAAGTGTGGTTTCCTGTGACAGGTATGGCCAGTGTTGAGTCATAATAGATCAGCCAAGCAGATTTTCCCGTATGATCCTATGTAGATCAGTGGGACTTGTTGTCATGGCAACACCGGCAGATGGAGCGCCTAGCTACACCTCAGCAGAGTGGAGCGAGTGACGAGGGCCTCCGTGGAGAGGGGATACACTGGGCGGTGCGGCTTACGCAGTGCTCCCACCTACACACAATCACACACAAACTCATACACATACAAACAGGCACACACACACAAAAACACACATACATACACGCTCATACACACATGCACACACACACACACACACAATCGCACACAGACGCACATTCACAAACACACACACACTTGCTTGCTTGCTTGTAGTTGTCCATCGAGGCCGATGATGACGTCCACTTCTGACTCTCAACGGTGAGTTTTCTGGTGGCTGTATAGTCCTATCCTGGATCCACAGGTCTTGTCGCAGGTGGGACATGCGAATGTAGTAGTGGTGGTACTGGCAACCTTGGTTGTTTTTCTTGTATGCCTTCTTTCTTGCCTTTCCTGTCTCCTGGCTGTCCTGTCCTCCTCCAGTGCTTTGGTCCCGTCTTGGCACATCTGACGCCAGGTGTTACGGTCAGCAGCCAAGCCCTCCAGGTCCCCAGGCCTGATTTTGCACTTCTTTAGCGCTGTTTTGATCTGGTCTTTATAGCGCTTCTTCTGCCCTCCAGCAGAGCGTTGGCCTTGGGCGAGCTGGCCATACAGCACTTTGTAAGGCAGCCGATTGAGGGGCATCCTTATAACGTGCCCCAGCCATCGTAGCTGGTAGTGGGTGATGGTGGCCTCAATGCTCCTACAGCCTGCTCTCCTGAGGATCTCGGTGTGTGGCACTCGGTCACGCCAAGTGATTCCTAGCATTCGCTGGAGACAGCGGATGTGAAAATGCTCCAGGGACTTCACATGGCGGCTGTAAGTGACCCATGCTTCACAACTGTAGAGGAGGGTGGTGATGCAAACTGCTTGATACACAGAGATTTTTGTGTAGTGATATAAGTTCTTGTTTTGGAAGACCCGGCGCCTGAGTCTCCCAAAGGCAGCTGATGCTTGATTGATTCTGTTCTGGACCTCATTGTTGATGTTATTGTCCTCAGAGAGGATACTCCCCAGGTATTTGAATGATGGTACTACAGACAGATTCTTACCAGTGATGTTGAAGATGGGTGGCGTGGGTGGGATGTTGGTGCTCCACTGACAGACTACCTCTGTTTTGGTGATGTTGATGGTCAGCCCCATCCTGCTGTAAGCCTTCACAGCTGCATCCAGGACAGCCTGGAGGTCTTGTGGAGTGTGAGCCACAAGAGCGCAGTCATCTGCATACTGCAGCTCAAGGACCCTCTCTCTGTGCAGCTTGGTGGTTGCTTGCAGCCTCCTGATGTTAAAGAGGTTGCCATCTAGCCTATAGACCACTGTCACCCCGCTGTTGTCCTCAATTTCCTTATGGAGAAGCTGGGTGACGCATAGGAGGAAGATGTTAAAGAGCACTGGTGTTAGTACACACCCCTGCCTGACCCCTGTGCACACAGGGAAGGAGGCAGACTCTTGTCCTCCTATTGTCACCCTAGCATTCATACCATCATGGAACTGTCGGAGGATGTTGACAAACTTGCTAGGGCATCCAAACCGGAGCAGGATGTCCCACAGTAGGTCTCTCTGCACAGTGTCGAAGGCTTTGGAGAGGTCGACAAAAGCCATAAACAGGTCTTGATGTTGCTCCCTGCACTTTTCCTGAAGTTGCCGGGCTGTGAAGACCATGTCGACTGTACTCCTGTTCTTTCTAAAGCCACACTGTGATTCTGGGAGCAATGACTCTGTGATGTTGTTGAGTAGCCTCTGCAGCAACACCTTGGCCAGGACCTTACCAGCAACAGCAAGGAGGGATATACCCCTGTGGTTGCCACAGATGGTCTTGTCACCTTTGTTCTTATATATGGTGACAATTTTGGCATCCCTCCATTGCTGTGGGATGTTTTCATCAGCCCATACTTTAGTGATGTGTTGATGTAGCGCTCTTGTACAGAGGTAACCACCCTGTTTAAGCAGTTCCGCAGGGATATTGTCCATGCCAGGGGACTTGTTGTTCTTCAGAGAGCGGACGGCTGACAGAACCTCCAGGAAGGTCGGGGGTTGGTTAAGGATGTCAATCGGTGGAAGTTCAGGCAGTTGATCCAGGATGGTGTGGTCTGCTTCAGAGTCCTGATTAAGCAGGGTATTAAAATGTTCAGCCCACCTCTCCAGTACACTGCTCTGGTCTTTTAGGACTCTGAGCCCATCTGCGGTTTTAAGGGGAGTGATGCAGTGGTTTGTTGGGCCGTAGATAGATTTGACTGCATTGTAAAAGTTATGCATATCATTTCTATCAGCGAAAGACTGGATTTCCTGTGCCTTCTCTGTCCACCACTTGTTTTGCATTGACCGTAGGGTCTTTTGCACTTCACGCCTCGCCCTCTGCCATTGCTGCCTGGCGGTGCTCGATGAGGGGTTTTTCAGGGTTGCCTGGTGTGCTTTGTGCATGGCGTTCAATCACACACACACACACACACACACACACACACACACACTGTGTCTTTGGAGCTTTGGCAAAGTTATCAGCACACCCTAATAAGCCCTGTATCCCCCTTGTCTGTATTCTGGGATTGTTAAAAAGTATTAAAGTCTGTAAGGTAGATTGTGTATTCCATAAAGTTAAGTCAAGTATTCATTTTTATTTGTGTGTTATTTTCGTATAAACCATCTCATTTAGTTGTAGAGCACAGACGTAAACAGGCAATGAGTTTTATACGGGCCGCATAAGAGTGCTTAGGCAATCCAAATGACACATTATCGGCTGGGGAAGTGCCCAACGCGGGGCAGTTAGCCTTTGGAAGGAAATGCAATCTGGTGTTGGGCTGCAGTGTGCGCCCCCTGTGTTTTTGTGGCTGAGCGCCTGTCGAGGGAGACCCGGGAGAAAGATCCGCAGCGCATAGCAAACACTCTCCTCCGCTGGCGCCAGAGCCGCAGAATAGGACATGTGACGTCCTGACAAAGCCCTCTGCTCCACAGCTTTTGTCTTTGGAGCTCCTGGTTGTCTTCAAGCCCACCAGTGGAGTAGAGATTTAGAGACTTCAGGCTTTTGGTTGCATCACATGGTTGTTTGTGTATATAAGTATTTGTGTGTAGTTTCAGTAGATTTTGCATTTAATATTTAATATTTAATATTTACAAGCATGCTCTTGCATTGTAATGGTTTGGGGGTAAAGGCTTCTGGCGATGACTTTGTGCTCCGGTGCACAATTAGTGTGCCGTCAGTCTGCCACCACAAGTGTGTTCATTAGCTGAAGGGTATCTAGACAGCCCTGGGCTGGAGGGAGACATGACTTCACAGCTCAGTGTCCTCAATTCGACACCTTTCCTGGCGCTGTACCAGTTTGCCCCCCTTCCGCTCTCCTGCCGTGCCCCCTTTCCTCTCGGCCTGGCGCTGCCCCAGGTCTGCCCTGCTGCCGAGGCCTGTGCCTGTGCCGCGCCCGCGCCTGTGCCCGTGCCCGTGCCTGCTCGGGGCAGCAGCTCAAGCCGGGCTTAATTACACCAGTGTGGCAGCTGAGTGCCAGTCTGTACCCTGCCGATGTGTCGGTTTCGCAGGGAGGGCATCCTCTTCCTCACCTCACCTCACATCACCGTTCCTCTGCTAACTCATCCCACTCTGCTTCATCAGCACAACACTTTTACATGTAGACTGTGCTCAGAGACACACACACACACACAGACTTCAACACTTTTACATGTAGACTGTGCTCAGAGACACACACACACACACAGACTTCAACACTTTTGCATGTAGACTGTGCTCAGAGACACACACACACACACAGACTTCAACACTTTTGCATGTAGACTGTGCTCAGAGACACACACACACACACAGACTTCAACACTTTTGCATGTAGACTGTACTCAGAGACACACACACACACACACACACACACACACACAGACTTCAACACTTTTGCATGTAGACTGTGCTCAGAGACACACACACACACACAGACTTCAACACTTTTGCATGTAGACTGTGCTCAGAGACACACACACACACACACACAGAGACTTCAACACTTTTACATGTAGACTGTGCTCAGAGACACACACACACACACAGAGACTTCAACACTTTTGCATGTAGACTGTGCTCAGAGACACACACACACAGAGACTTCAACACTTTTACATGTAGACTGTGCTCAGAGACACACACACACACACAGAGACTTCAACACTTTTACATGTAGACTGTGCTCAGAGACACACACACACACACAGACTTCAACACTTTTACATGTAGACTGTGCTCAGAGACACACACACACACACAGAGACTTCAACACTTTTACATGTAGACTGTGCTCAGAGACACACACACACACACAGACTTCAACACTTTTACATGTAGACTGTGCTCAGAGACACACACACACACACAGAGACTTCAACACTTTTACATGTAGACTGTGCTCAGAGACACACACACACACACAGACTTCAACACTTTTACATGTAGACTGTGCTCAGAGACACACACACACACACACAGAGACTTCAACACTTTTACATGTAGACTGTGCTCAGAGACACACACACACACACACAGACTTCAACACTTTTACATGTAGACTGTGCTCAGAGACACACACACACACACAGAGACTTCAACACTTTTACATGTAGACTGTGCTCAGAGACACACACACACACACAGACTTCAACACTTTTGCATGTAGACTGTACTCAGAGACACACACACACACACAGACTTCAACACTTTTGCATGTAGACTGTGCTCAGAGACACACACACACACACAGACTTCAACACTTTTGCATGTAGACTGTACTCAGAGACACACACACACACACAGACTTCAACACTTTTGCATGTAGACTGTGCTCAGAGACACACACACACACACAGACTTCAACACTTTTACATGTAGACTGTGCTCAGACACACACACACACACAGAGACTTCAACACTTTTACATGTAGACTGTGCTCAGAGACACACACACACACACAGACTTCAACACTTTTGCATGTAGACTGTACTCAGAGACACACACACACACACACAGACTTCAACACTTTTGCATGTAGACTGTGCTCAGAGACACACACACACACACAGACTTCAACACTTTTGCATGTAGACTGTACTCAGAGACACACACACACACACACACACACACACACACAGACTTCAACACTTTTGCATGTAGACTGTGCTCAGAGACACACACACACACACAGACTTCAACACTTTTACATGTAGACTGTACTCAGAGACACACACACACACACAGACTTCAACACTTTTACATGTAGACTGTGCTCAGATACACACACACACACACAAATAATCCCTTTAACACACACACTTACAGACTTCTTCCATCACATACATATATGCAGATACACACCTATGCAAACTTATTCCATCTCTTATATACAGTGAAATATGTGCATATATAGAAATCATACATACCTGGGTAAACATGCATGCAGACTTCTTCCATCGCTTCCATACATGTATACAGATAAAGATATATATAGATAGATAGATAGAGAGAGAGAGAGAGAGAGAGAGATACCATACAGGTATGAACTAATAGAACGTCTATGTTTTTTTTATGTTTAGCCTGGTGAGTAGCATCCTATGTCTGTGTGCTCCGTTGAAGAGCAGCCCCCTCAGTCTGTCTCTGGCAGACAGCACGAAGGCTTAGACACAGCGTCACTCTCCATCGGTGGACACTCACATCACTGAGTCATTCCTGCAGAAAAGGAGGCCCCTCTTCAAATGATGGGTGGTTATTACAATGTACTGAAGTAAGTTATGAATAGACCTACTAAATGTAACCCTGAGCCTCATCTTAACCAAACACATCCTGTTCCCTTTGTTAATATAATTATTTAGTTTATTAAGTATTAATTACATTTATGAAGTACATTTAGGACATAAGTACACATACTGCAGAGAAGGGAATACAATTTTAAGACACCTAGGAGTTGAAGAGTGAGGAATGAAAAGACTAGTTCCACAGCGTAAAGCTTTCCTGTGTTCACAGCCAACTTTAAGATGGGGTTGTGCTGTCCTTGTTTGCTGAGCCACCTGCAGAAGAGGCGAGGCTGAAGGAACTACATACGTATATCTGGCTGCTTTGATATGAATTGTTAATAGAGCACGCTCCGAGGGTTTACAGGGATGACTGTTTTGTGTGAATGAGATGGAGGATGGAGTCGTGGCTAATCATTAAACAAAAGCTCCCTAAAGCAGGAGAGGGGATGTGGCCTATCTCTCCGGAGATGGATCTTGGAATACTTTGGCGCTCGTCTTGCCAAATGAAATTGTTGTGCAAGGGCAGACAATGAGATTAATTAGAAGTCTGTTTCAGACAACAGAGATTAGCTGACATGGGCTCGAGGGGCTTTCTCTCTCTCTTCTCACTCAGCGGGTCTAGCTATGCCTAAACCTTCTCTCGGGCAAATTATAGCACAGTGAGCCGTCCGTGTGCAACAACCTTTAGTGTGGGGCAAATTATAGCCCCACTGCTGCAGAGTTGCCATAATCTGGGCAGTGGTGGTATCCTACATCCTGTGATCCTAAGCCCAGGAGTGCGATTGGACATGAGGGTCTTGTACCTGTCTTTGCACCTCTGTTTTGTGAATGTGACTGTTTCTGCCCCAGACACTGCACTGGATTGGGCCCTGATTTGGCTCAATGCACCACCAGCCACAGCAGTGTTCTCCACTCAGCTGCGGTCGGTACCCTGAGCTTGATACGTTCTCCACTTAGCTGCTGGCCGTACCCTGAGCTTGATACGTTCTCCACTTAGCTGCTGGCCGTACCCTGAGCTTGATATGTTCTCCCCTCAGCTGCTGTCGGTACCCTGAGCTTTATACGTTCTCCACTCAGCTGCTGTCGGTACCCTGAGCTTAATACGTTCTCCACTTAGCTGCTGGCCGTACCCTGAGCTTGATACGTTCTCCACTTAGCTGCTGGCCGTACCCTGAGCTTGATATGTTCTCCCCTCAGCTGCTGTCGGTACCCTGAGCTTGATACGTTCTCCACTCAGCTGCTGTCGGTACCCTGAGCTTGATACGTTCATATTTATTCATTTGGCAGATGCTTTTATCCAAAGCTGCTTACAGTGATAATGTATTACAATGTAATTCTTAAAATACTAACAATAATGATAATAATAATTAATAATAATAATAATAATAGTAATACTGCTGTTTATATTTTTTTTGTTGAGGTGTGTGTGTGTTTGTGTGTGTGTGTGTGTTTGGGGGGGGGGGGGGGGGTTATATCCATTGAATAAGAAGGTGATCTTAGTGATTTTTTATGCTGAAATAGAATAGTAGGCTTCTTGTCTGAGCCACGGCAGCAGATGTGTGGTGTGAGGGCTTCTGTGGGGAGGGATTTGAGGGCAGTAACACTGCCTTGACCTGGTGGAGCCCTGCACACAGCCAGGTGTCCTTGACCCGCCACGGTGTTATTTGGCTTACCTGAACACCCTGTGACTTGCTCCTAACCTAGCAGCCGCTCACCACCTCCTCCTTGGGTATTTTCTCTCTCTCTCTCTCTCTCTCTCTCTCTCTCTCTCTCCATCTCTCTCTTTCTCTCTTTCCCTTCTCTCTCTCCCCTCTCTTTCTCTCTCCCCTTCTCTCTCTCACTCTCTCTCCCTCCCTCTCTTTCTCTCTCTCCCTCTCTCTCCGCTGCTCTCAGCTTGAAAGAATGGGGAAGTGGAAGGGGTTTCTATAGCAACAAAGAGCCCGGAGGGAAGCCAGGTAGGGATAATGTGCAGAGGCTGAGACTTGGCTGGTACACTTATAGAAATGGTGAGCAACAAGGACGAGAAGAGAAGAGAGCAGAGCACATTGCGAAGACAGATGTCATTATTTCAGGGAGTAACACCCCTCTAATTCTGATCTTTTTCCATGTAATAGTGCACTGCCAGTCCTTATTAGGATTGTTAATGAACAAAGCCATTGTGGTGTTTCAAAGTAGGACAGACGCACACATTGATAGTCACCTCTCAATGTGCTATCAAAGATGTGAATGTCATATAGATGCCATCCCTCACCTCTCCCATGTACGAGACAAGGAGGCACTTAGAGCAGATAACGTCAGTGTAGCCGTTACATCTTTGACGCTTTTTCATGCGACAAGCAAAGCTGGCAGCTCACTTATTCACACTTTTGACACAGCTGTCAATTTCCACCCGCTTTCTTTACAGAAGTGTGTGTGTGTGTGTGTGGGGGGGGGGGGGGGGGGGGGGGTGTATGTGTGTGTGCATACACGTAGGACATGTGCTGTGCGCATCAAAAAATAAATACTTGAAAATAAATTAACAATCTACCACTTTTCAGACTACTACACTATTAAACGAATATAGGCGGTACTCTTTATATTTCATCGAAAAAATAAACATGAAGGATCGTAGTGCCCCCACCTCTCTCCCTGGGGTTTGATTTGATTGCGCCTGACAACATTAATGGTGACGATATGAAGGCTCCTAGTGATAATATGAAGGCTCATAGTGATGATATGAAGGCTATGGGCTACAATTTACCAAAGACATGGTGCCAAAACGCTGGATGATGCTCTTGCATCTCCTGAGCATATGCTTGAACGTGTTAAATACTGGAATAAATGTTAAAAAGTTAAAGGTCTTATAGGCTACATTTAATGTAACATGCCTAGCCTATGGGACAAAACACAAATTCTAGCCAGCATTTAAAATAACACTATGCAACAATTTTACCACTTTTTGGGGTATGTTTTATAGGGAACCAGTTATGGTATCATTTTGATGGTCATAGTCATGTGAAAGACAGATAAACACACCCACCGTTCCCACTAGCCATCCAGGCTGTGCACTGTGTAAGAAAAGCTTTCACAGCACAACGTCACCAACAATAGCGCTAAAAGATGCCAGTTAGCAGCTATCAAGCTTATATTAGCGCTCACTGGGCTGTGTCAGTCTTAAAGAACCCCTCCAGCGAAAATCAAGTTTTTAGACCTTGGAACTGCAGTGTACCAATGTCCGAAAAACACAGAATGAGACATCCTGGGTTTCATACATCACCATCCTAAGGGACCAATCCAGTCAAGTTGCGGGATCAGCTATAGCAACGCAGTCTCTCTCCTAGCTTAGGAGTTCTCGCTCTCAGCAGCTTTGTGAATAGGATTTACAGGAAAACTTTTAGTTAGAAACTTTAAGTGTGTGTGTGTGTGTGTGTGTGTGTGTGTGTGTGTGTGTGTGTGTGTAGGTATCTGTGTGTGTGGGAGCCTCAGGGAAGTTTTAAACAGCAGTGGGAGAATTGTGGAAGACAGCACATAGGGGCTGGTAGCCGACGGCTGGAACAGTCTCCTGCTATCCCTGACTTCATGGCAGCAAACTCTGTAACATTTGGCCCTGATGTGGGCCTGATCTGAGCCGGGGTTAGTTTAAGAGTCTGAGTTTGTTTAACCGGAATGAAAAAAATGTCTGCCAATGAGATGAAAAGCAGCCAAAAGAAGTGACCTTTCTGAGAATGGCATGCTGGCCTCTGATTGGTTCCTGAGGAGCTGCCATACAATGTAAAAAGAGGAAAGGTGTTCTTTCAGGTTACATATGACCAACTGTTTCTCACTACTTGATACAGCACTTGGGTGATTTTTTTCGTGGATCCTAGGAGGCTAGAAAAAAAGCATTTTGGGTGAACAATCGGCATCTAACTCTGCCGCAATTTTTCTTTTTCTTTCACCCTCATGTCATGTTCAAGTCTTGTTCACACACACACTCTCTCTCTCACACACACACACACACACACACACGTGCAGCGTCCTAGCTTAGGGAGGCCCAACTGGTGTGACTGACGATTGATTTAATTGATCATTCAAGGGCAGTGCTACTCTCCATGCTGTCTGGCATGATCATAATGAATGGCTGTATTAAAGCGTCCGGGCTGGAACTCTGCAGGTGCAGTGGAAGGATCTTCTCTGGTGGCTGTATTTAAGACCAACCATCGACAGTTCTGCACCAGTGTTAATTAGAGGGGATTTCAGAGGATCCGCAGCCCTAGACAAATGTGGACGCACACAAATTGACTTCTCCTTCCCCCAAGGTGAGGGGCTAAAATGCTGAGACAAGGGCCAGCGAAAAAATAATCACATTCATTTATTCACACACACACGGAGAAATGCTGACGGGCCAATTCAACGCAGAGGACAACATTTTTGGACTTCGAAAGGAGAGGTAAACAAACACACACACACAGACTGAGTTTTTCTTTCTGTACATTTCTGGGCATTCCTACGGTTTCATTTAAATGCTTCAGAGTTCCTGATACAGGACAGGTAGTTTTATATTAAAAGAAAATTCTGTAGGATATTGAGAGAAGAGAATTCACTCAATGTTTTAAAACTGATTTTGACATTTTCTAAGTTCTTTAAAAGTCAAGTTTTAATCATTTGTTTGTGAAAACTAAGACTTGGTTATACTCCCGGTTGCTGTGGGTAATGTGTGCACTCTAGTCCTATTGCCTGTAAAGCTTTTAAATGAGTCTGTGATTCTGGTGAAAGGTTGTTGATATTTGAGCTCAACAGCCAATCAGATTACAACGTGCTGATTGATTGCTTATTGCACCATGAGTTTGAGTCACCATGTTTGTTTGGGTGGGTGCTTGGGTGACTGTGCTTCTCAGAAACCTCAATGTTTCTCCCTCAGTATCACACGTGAGAATTTTTTTTATCTTAGGCCAGAATTACATCTCATTATGGCAAATTAATTGAATTGGACAGCTGTGTTGTTTTTCAAGGACCATGACAAATCTTTGTATTTAAACACATATTCTGCTTGTGTCATTCCGTTAGACCCATTGAACCCAAGGCCCTTTGAACCCTGGTGATAGAAGCGGCAGGGAGCTAATAGATATGTGGATGAGTTGCTCTGAAATATTACGTTAGACCTTGACAATTAGCTCTAAACTCTAGTTAGCGGTTAGAGCTATCAAAATGACCATGCATTTTAGCGCCTGTTTTCGTCTTATTCGTTTATGTTTGTTTCGTCCCTTAATGTAATACCATGGTCTGATATGTTGCTGCGTACAAATGCTCTTAGCTGTAATCTGACTTAATTACCCAAATTTGAACCTGATGCTTCTGAGCTATTACTCATTTTCAGCCCCAGGTGATCAAGGCAATCACATCTTGTGCTGCGTGTATTATTCTTTTAGATCACTGCATCACAGGCAGGCGCTGCTTTCTGCTTTCTACATTTTTTGTGCCCCATGTCAGTGAATGTGCATCATATAGTCGTGGTTTCTTATAGATTAATAGTTGCAGTGAAATATTGGAAAATAAAGTGATACAGTGTATTGGTTAACTAAAGCTTTATATGTGATCACATGCTACATTTTAGTTTGCTGAACTGGATCATGTGGATCAATCTACCGTTTGAGGTGGTATTCCCAAGTTGATTTCCCCGGCGTGAGTAAATTACTCTCATTTTGTAACACAGTCAATTAACTCTGTTGTTTCCATTGAAGGGAAAATCAAAGATAATTTACAGCTCTTGCTTCATAAATGTGGCCAATGGCTATTTCTAGCTGTTGAGTTCAATCTATTTCACTTCAAGTATATCAAATGTGATAATGTGTGATGACATGTTCAAGCATGCAACATAGGGTACATACCAACTATACCAGTACACACACCAAGAATGATTCAAAATAATATCAGTTCATCGCTTTTGTGTTATATATATACTTGTATATATACGTATATATATATTTTGCGTTTATTGTAATCCACCTACGCATCCGTGTTCAAGCTGCCTGTTATGTCCCTGGTGAGTTCTGTCTCAGATGCTTCCCAAAGCGTTGTCTCCGTCTCCCGCCCCTTTCGTCATTAGTGACACTGTTCCTGACAGGAAACCGCACCGCGCCGCACCGTGAGCAGGTCCATTTCTTGGACGCTTCAAAGCGTCCTGTTCAATTAGCCGGCTTGACAGCAGCGGTGGCTGTGCGGCTGGCTTCACAGACCCTTCTAGCTGGGTCTCTGAGCACGGCAACACCCAGGCCATTTATAATTATTACTTACATAAATATTTGATATAGTGTTGGAATGGGTGCTGGTAAGATATCACTGCCACTGGGAAACGCTTTTAGTTTAGCCTCCAGCTTCACTCCACTGCTTATGGGAAGTACTGTGGCCAAAAATACGGCTGATATCCAGGTCAGTGACAATGCAGGTGTATATATCTTCAGGATAGGCATGGAACTCCTCCAAGACCATGGAGTAAGTCTGTTCAGAAAAACTGACCTGTCGAGACCACCCTGGAACCTTTCAAATGCACACCCGTGCTTAAAGCTGCCATGCGTAGCTCTAGTTGTTGGGAAGCAAATAACAGCAATGCTTTGTGGCCTATACCAGACCTGGTATTCTGAGGGTACGGTAATTATGGTTTTGGTCTTGCTACATTCCTGTGCATTCTGTTCATATTGTTTGTCTACCTGTTTAGTTTCCGGCCTGTTACTGCATTTGTTTACATTCCTCTGGCTTTGCAAAAATGTAAACATTTGTATAAAACACCTGAAACAAAGGAAATCGAGAAAAAGAAAGGAAGTTGCTTCATCGTTTCTTCAGCACTACATCATTACGGTAGCTCAAGTGGCATTGGATTCATTTTTACTGCATATTGCCCCACTAGGCAAGTCCCAGTTTTCACCACACCACATACACCTCAAACACCTGCTCACCAGACTTATTGTCATCTCAGTCTTTCTCTTTACTGGGAAATGCTACGCATTGTTCCTTAAGGAATAACGTGGCAGACGGACCTCAAGTTGAGTTCTAGCGTTTCGTTGTCCTCATTTCGTGCAAAGACCAAATGATGGAGCCAGGCCTGCAGGATCCCTCCTTCCTTGTTCTGGTGAGGCGACTCATAGCAGTGCACTCATGCATAACAGTGGCCTTTATGAGAGGACTTTTTTTTTTGCATCGCGCCAAAATTGGCTTTATATCTGTTAAATTTAAATTTACTGAGGTGAAATTAACACTCAAGTAACACAGTGAGAAATGTGCTCTGCATGTTGGTAAATGGGAATCCTCAGAGGTGACAGTCACCATTTTGCTTAATTTTAGCTTGATATGGCATCCAGAATGATTTATTCCGACCTGAAAAACATTTGCATTACATAATAAGTTCAGTGCCATTGCAAGATGCCTGAAAAGCCCACTGCACCAAGGTTACAGTGTTGGTGATGTGATGGCATTAAGTTAAGACATTTACCTTCTCTGTTGTAAATCCAGGTTAATACTGAAAACATGTCCGGCAAACAGTGAATATCAATGAACTGGCACTCGTCCAGCTGGACATGGGGCTTCTGCTGCCTGTGTTCTGTTATTATCCTAATTATGTCATTAGCACAGCACCCAGTGATTACACTTGACAGTCTTGCGCCATTATCTGTTCAAAGTTATTGTAGGCATATTCAATATAACTTGGCTTTTTAGAAATACATTTGAAAGACAATATTTAATACCTCAGCCAGAAGAACAAACCTCTGATGTAAAGATAACTGGGTTTAACAACATGTTGTTCTTCACTTGACTTATTTTGCTAACCTCTGCTAGACAATGAGTTGAGTAAAATGTTAGGAAAGCAGTCTCTTTGGAAGTTTATATTTGTTTATACAGAATTAATACGCCCTTAATACGTTTCTTTCTCAACCATATATATATATATTTTTTTTTTAAGTTGAGCGTGTGTGTGTATAATAATATTTATTTGCATCTGACAAAAAAGTGGAACGCATATATAATATATACATATTCTTCATATTCATGTTCTAAGTATTGTGTCTGAAACAAGCAAAAGAGGGATGTGCTCTAGCCTTGGTGAAAGCTGATTGGATCTGAACTTGCCATTAATAATGTGGGTAGTGCTGGATTCTGAATCCGAGATTCTGAATAATTCACTATTTCCAACACAGTTGTAACTTGGCCTATAAATTGGCTTTCATTGGCTATTTGGTTGTTTATGACCAAATGGCATATACAAGGCTATAAATGTAATCTAAGCAATGAAATGTCATTTGGCTTTTGACTTAATGAAATATTACGAAATACACAGTAAACATAAGGACACAATGAAGACTTAAGCACAGTGATGATTTTATTACAAGGCACCTGATGAGAGTTTTTGAATGCTCAAGCACCTAACTTTAACGTTTACGCTCTCAGTATCTACAATAGGTGTATCTTGAGTTTCATCTAAAGACCTGCCATCTGTAGTAAGTAGTTGGCTATACTCCACACTAAACATATTTCGAGAGATATTGTACACAGGTTGGGTTGTTGTGATGACATTTCCAAATGCCTTTGTTGTCTCCTTGCCAGCCACCCCATTGGATTTTAGGCTGCTTCTGTTTTCATTCTACTCCCAGCTGCCCCGGCGCTTCAAGAGTTAGACAGAAGAGGGAGAAAAGTATTCTGCAATCAATTTTCTCGTAAAATCACCGTGGATACTCTTTAAACGCGGCGTGGTGCCAACATTTATTCACTCAAATTGACCGCATATGTTGTTCCAAGACGCGATACCATTGCATCATAACATGTCAGGTTCGGCTGATAACATTCCATGCTGTTAAATCAAGGTGCTCTTGTCAGGTGCGCAGGACATGGCATTTGACATGTCATTTTGAATTGGTTGTTTCACTCCCATCTTTGGTGCTGTGCGTTAGCCAAGTCCTGCTACAAATCACTGTGGTAATTTTTGTTTATTTTACGTGTTAGGTGTGGTATGAATGGCCAAGGCTCCGTCAGAGTCCAAGCAGGCTATCAATGTGCGAGGTTGAGCACTCACCCTCCTCCGCACACTCTCACGCACTGAAACCACTCCTCTCGCTGTCTGTCTCCATCCTATCTTCCACCTCCCACCGCAACCATTTCAGTGCCATAGACGCGCGTTGCATCCGTGAGACTGGCTCGACTTGCATTGCTCTACACCTTCATGACGCGGGACACTGGCAGGGACGTAAATTCCTCGGGAAACACGGTTCCTCCGCTTAGCAGGCATTGATGGATAATGCTTTATTGAAGTGTACGGTTTTCACCGGATCGTTCTGATTGTGTACTGGACATTTACGCCGTATGAAGAAACCACCCTCTGCCTAGTCTCACATCACGAACTTGCACTTCAAAAAATATGGAGAGACATGGAATGGTTTATCTTCATAAAAGCCGAGATATAGACATCACCTTCCGCCGCAACTCAAATTGTTTACCCATCTCTTGTGACTAGCACAATATCAAATATTTGCGATCGTTTGGACAGTATGTGGGCATGTTACATTCCTTTGAAGGAGACTCGTGTATCAGTTTCTGTTGGAAGCACACCCACCATAGTGTGATGCTCCTCGAATTATCTTGGCTCAACCCGCAGCTTCAGAACCGGCGGCCCACTTTTGGATTTACAATTGGATTCAATTTATTTGCTTGAAAGGCGTTCCCCGATGGACAATTATTCAGCTATTCCATGTGAGTAGTCGGCTATTGTGTTTATTTGCTCCATTGAGCAACAGTGATTCGTTTGTGATATCAGAACGCGGAAGAACGATTTAATTAGGCACAAATCATGGATAGTCTATCTTCAAATGACATTGCATTGACTTCACAGAGATAGGGATATCGTAGAGTTCTTGAATGATCACGGTCCTCTGCATTGCGATAACTGCCCACACAGAGAACAGCGATCGCTAACCTGTATGTAGGGATACACAGATAACTGCGGTGAAGTTAGAATAATTTGGGGGATTGGGCAGACATTCACCTCAGGTGATTTCACAAATATAATTTGTTATTCAGCTAATGTAATAGTAATGACATAGGGAAATATATACTTATCCAGTTAATGATCCTGGCATCCCTCCCCCTTGTCCTACTTTTTACAATAGGCTACTTATTTTTTCGATTTGACCATCAGACACATTCTCACTACAGGTTTATGATTCAACTTCAAATTATAATAATTAATTCTGTGAGGGACATATCATTAGAATAATGTAGGTTTTGTAGTGTACATTTTAGCTATTCTCATCTTTGTCTTCACATTCACTCATTCAATCTATGAAAACGCCTTTAGGCATTTCTACAATCAGCCAGATAATGAATCTGTATAACATTGTTGTACATGAAGATATAATTGATGCAACTACTCTGGAACAACCAGCAAGGCTATTAAACTCCCCATTTTCGTTTCTGTCACATTCAAGACACGCGTTTTTGTTTGGTCCTGTAGCTAGGACCATTCACCTACTTTTCCAAAATAAAAACTCCAACGGTCCACACAACAGGTCAGCTGAACTTCACGTGCCAATATGTTTGTGTGTGTTGCATGTATCGACAAATAAGTCATATCATTCTTTCCCTCTCGCGAAGCTCTTGTCCTCACAGACACTGTTTTCAACAATCAACCCGCCATTTCTTTGGCACAACAAGGTACCTCCAATATTTCATTTTGTAATAAAATGCTTAAGGAAAACAACAGAAGCAATCACAAACATGACTTAGTGCCAATAGTTACGTAGTGCTTTTCACACCACTTAGTTTTTCTTTTTCAAAATAAAAGTCCTACCCTTCTATACAACAGGTCACTCGATTTTCACATGGTCATATGTCTGTGTGTGTGGCACGCATTACCAAATACGTCATATCATTCTTTCCCTCTCCCATAGCTCTTGTCTCCATAGACACTATTTTCAACAAACAAACCGCTGTTTCTTTTTCACAGGGTACCTTTAAAACTTCACTTGTAACAACGCTTACACACACAAACACATTCACCCCCAAACACACACACAGATAATGTTTATTACGTGCTTCTGTTGTTTTGCATAAGCGTGTTATTACAGGCAAAATATTAAAGGTGCCCCCTGAAAAAGGGTACCTCCTCACAGATTAATCCAGATTAATGACTCTTACATCATCATAGGAACTCATTTGCTTTTAAAAACACTAGCCTTTATTCAAGGCTATTCGGTATAGACTGTCAATTTAATGATTGCTCACTCATTTCATTGATTTCCATGCATGGAATATACTGCTAATCACTGTATATTGCTTACATTTTCCTTACATTTTCCTAAAGGTATTATTGACAGATTTATGGTTGACTGTGATTTCATGTGATAATAAGTGTACATTCTATACCATCTTCATACAATAGTTTGTCACCCAGCAACTAGACATATGATACTAGCCTGTGTCAAACAGGTGTGATTTTATCAACAATCCTTTTCGCTCCGTATAACAGTTGAACACTGGTGACATCTAATACATATCAGTAAGCTGCTGGGAAAAGAATCACGCTGACTTTTTCTTTCGCCCTCTATATTTAACAAGTGATAGTAGATGTGCTTGACATTAGTGCAGTACAGGAGTCAATCATTTAGTATGTTGATACACGTGCCATTACTTACAAGACCTTGATCATATGAGCTGTTGTCCTTTCATTGTTTCAGGGGTAATGACTTCTGGACGTTTTTGGCTATAGAATTCTTTGACATATATTTGTTTTACTCTTTAAATGAAGTAATAGAAAACAAAACCTACTTCAGACTAGTGTATTATCACTAAGTACATTTAAAAACATCTTTTCATTAAGTGGGGTACTTTAAAGACCTTGTCATTGTAAGTGTATTTTTGTAAGTCTAAGTGCAAAAGACGACTGTGACCATTCTATACAGCTAATCTTCAAACCACCCATTTTGTCAGGGATGACGTGTCAAAAATAGTTCAGGATTCAAATAGCGCTAATTCTTTAAAATTAAGTTTTACCTTATTGCTAGCATGCAGTAAATCCTGTATGTTCTGTTTTCACCCAGATTGTATTCAGTGTAGACATCCATTACTGAAGATGTTTCATGTGGTGCACGGCATCTGGGTTGATAGTGTATTTTCTCATTAGCAAGCCTAGTCTGTTCATATTTCTCCTGACTGAAGGAGGCTAACACACAGGGCTCAGCTATAATTGGCCCTTTGGTGTTCCACAGAAGTCACCATATGCAGAAAGCACACTCAGTAGCCTTTCAGGTCGCAGTCTCCATTGCTGCGTATTTGTAAAGTACTTCAGCCTTAAACAAGTACGTTTTTTGAAATCCCAGTAATGTGGTAGTGCACCAAATTATGGCCTACTTAGTACTTACTCACACCACCTTGGGTATGGACCAGTTAACACGCTTATAAAGAATAGTGTAACAGACATGTCCATGTTTTGACTTATCCGTAGATAACTAAACAAGGTACTAAGTGTTTATGCAGTAATCGTTGCTATGTATACATATACACATGTGCTCATGGTTTAATCCAGTGCTGGCAGGTGTGGGGAACGTAATGCACTACATTGATATTTAAAACTAATGGCCAGGTTACGTCTACATGAGGGTTTACCTTTGCCTTGTGATGCACAATCACACCGGCCCGTGTTTGTGATGTAGTTAGTATTGAAATATTTTACAAACATGTTACTAACTTGGAAGGAGAGAATTCCTTGCTAATGTATATTGTATAATGTGTCTTGATGTAGACTTTTCCTTCCTTTTTCTTTATACTGGCAACCTTGGATCGCCATGTATAGTAACATTGTTTAAGTTGACTGCCTATTTTTTACATTTGGTTAGGTGCGAAAGCGAGTCTAAGAAGCTAAGTTATTGAGTTACGTGTTATAGATTAAGTCTATAAAATCAGTCGTATGATTTGTCCAGTGTTCGTCCATCTGTGCGTGAAGCATTCATGCCAAAATATGATGTGAAAGATGTGTGTTGTTGCTGACCTTGCATGTCCTCCTTCTGTGCAAGTGCCATCGCCACGTTTGGATATATGGCCAATACTCTGCCAAAGATTACACAATAGCTAGCGTGCTTTCTAATTTGACTGCAGTTGCAAACTCCAACCAGGCTCTGTAATGTAGTTTACCTCCCTCCCTACCTACCTCCATTGTTCTGCCGGTGTAACTTGTTTGCCATTTTAAGCTCAGGATTGATTCGCTCATTGATTGATTGATTTACTGACTGGTTGGCTAGATGGGCTGATTAATAGATTGCTTCTGTGTCTATATGTGTTTGTGTTTATTCATCATTATATATTTATCAATCTGAGTCTTCCTCTCCTAGTGCTGTCCCTTCGCTCTCCCCATATTATCTGTCTCATCAGCTGTGCGTAGCACACACAATATTGATCAGTACAAATGCAGGACAGATGAGAACAGGGAGGTTACTGTTCATTTGAGCCAATATAGCTTTTTTGCACAGCAGGCATTTAGCCGATCTTTCCTATATCAAGAAATGACTCTCTAACACACAGTCCACAGTCTAATTTTCTAGTGTGTTATTTAACATGACTAGGCCAAGTACGTTGTAATGTATAGGTTTTTAAATGAAAAACATGGGTGGCCTGTCGCTCAGCAGTTGTGTGTGGTGGTGTGATAGTGGTGTAGGCAGCAGCAGCAGCAGGGCTGGATTGTGACTGTGACATTGTGTTTTAGTCTTAAGAATATATCATTTTTAATGAATGCCATAGGTTGCCTGTATTTTGACAGGCCAACCTCTCGTTGTTTTTACTGTGTTGTGCGTGACGGTTTGATAGCGGTCTAGGCAGAACTAGACCGCGATCGTTCCGGTGTCGTTGACATGGATCACTCATCTGAGAGTCTCTGGGGAGGGTGCTGAAATGGAGACGATGTGAAAGGTGACAAGCCTCTCACTGGGGGGTGAACACACTGCGCTGAGGGTGTTTACACTGCACTGGGGGTGTACACGCTGCACTGGGGGGTGTACACACTGCACTGGGGGGTACACACTGCACTGTACACACTGCACTGGAGATGCACACTCTGCACTCGGGGTGTACACTAGGGCTGAACGATTAATTGCATTTGCGATTTAATCGCGATATGATAGAACGCGATTTTCTAACCGCAACGTTTGCGATTAAAAAACGTGGTATAAAAAAAAAAAAAAAAAAGTTTTTTTTTTTTTTTTTTTTTTTTTTTTTAGATGGTACATTTTGCACACAGTGTTTAAAAAGTGCATGCCTAGTGTTTATACTTAAAATGACTTTTTTTAAATTACTTAAATGCACAGTGGCAAAGTCACATATTTGTTGTTCTTGTTTCTGTAATGAGCAGTTAAATAAAAATGTAAAATGTGGGAAAGAATATGTTACACTTAGTGTGAACAGGTAGGTGGTAAAACCTGCTAGGCTCTAGGCCTGCCGCACCTCCACCGGTGCCCTTTGGGCTAGCTGCGGGGTCGTCAGCTGGGGACCACCTTTCACAGATGTTTCGCCCCTTATCCCGGAACATCTCCTGGTGGCGGGGCAGTGAACAGGGACGTCTCCCAGTCACCCCCCGCAGCTAGCCTTTCTCAGGAGTTGCTCGCTCCCCATGCCTTGTCCCGCCTCCTTAACCAAAGCCAAAAACTTGCCTTCTCTGCTTCCTCAGACAGCTCTCTGGTGGCTTTGTGTAGCTCCTTGCCCCTCAGCCCTAGCTCTTTAAGTAGGCGAGTCATTGAGCTTCCCACAAACCCCCTCGTGCCAACCTCCACTGGAAAGAGTCGTGTACTCCAACCGCTCTTCCTGCACTCCGCAACCAGGTCAGAGTACTTTGCCCTCTTCCTTTCGTGGGCTCCCTCCATCCCCTCCTCCCATGGCACCGTCAGCTCCACAAGCAGCGCAGATCTCTCCGTCCTGGCCCACAGCACCACATCTGGCCTCAGTGTGGTGCTCCAGATCTCCCCTGGGAAGTGGAGCTGCCTGCCCAAGTCCACCTCCATTCTCCATTCCACTCCTGGCAACAAAAGGGTGGATGCTGGTCTCCTTCTGACAGTGTCCCCCTTTTCCCCTTCCCTAAGGAAATGGGTCCTCTGCTGGCTCCCCGGCTGCCTCCCAGCGCTTGCCTCTTGCCTTTTCCTCTCCACTACCTCTGCCAGTTTCCTCAGCACCTGATCGTGCCGCCATCCATACCTGCCCTGGGATAGCGCGGTCTTGCAACCTGACAGAGTGTGTTGTAGGGAAGCATTGATGGTCCCACAGAGGTCACAGGCCTGCTCTGTGCCCAGCCACTGTTGGAGGTTTCGGGGGGAGGGCAGAGTGTCGTAGGTTGCCCTGATGAGGAAACTGAGTCGAGCCTGTGGCAGTTTCCAGAAGTCTGCCCAGCTCACCACCCGACCCGCAACCCCCTCCCACGTCGTCCAGCGTCCCTGCTGCCCCTGCGCCACTGCCTTGACCCTGTACTCTTCCTCTGCCATCTTTGTCACCTCCGAGACAACAAGATCCTTCCTCTCCTTCCTGCTAGCTCTGGACCACAGAATAGGCGGATCTCCCCATCCAAGGCCAGCGCGCCCCGTCTGGACTCTGCCCACCATCTCCTGGTGCTGCAACCTGCCCACTGCCTTCTGCACCTCCTCCTCGGCCCTCCACTTCCTCCCAGTCAACACCCGGGCTTCCCTCACGGTCTCATCTGTAGATCCCCACTAAATGTATCTAATATTGTGTTGGTCATATTTAAATCATTCATTACGTTTTGTTGGGGGAAAAAAGAGAATACAAAAAAAAAATCGCATATTAAATCGCAATCGCAATATTTTGGTAAAAAATCGCAATTAGATTATTTTCCCAAATCGTTCAGCCCTAGTGTACACACTGCACTGGGGGTGTTCACACTGCACTGGGGGTGTTCACACTGCACTGGGGGGGTACACACTGCCAGTTTGCTCAGCAAGTGCCTTGACTCAGTTTCCTTCAGAGGCTAATTATGTGGGAATCAGTCACATTTCCTCATTGCAGTTCAGATCCCTCTCCGACATGGATTTGCTAATATTCTTTCTTCTAATACTCCGTCCTGTGGGATGTTTTGGCTTAGCTCAGTTAATGCTCCGGCTCCTCAGGAGGGGCGTAAGTGATGAGGATATGAGCAATGAGATTTTGGAGTCCCTTCCAGACGATGGCCTTGCCAAAATGTCATCTAACAAAGGAATCATCATTGCAGTGACATTGGAGATGGGAGGAATCAGGTTTGATGTGACTTTTGTTATTTGAGCAGGCCGGTATATGAGCGTGCTGTGCAATAGATTTTAGCACAGGATTTAGTTGTTTATGGTATAGAAATATAGTATAGAAAAGCCTTTATTGTCATTGTATTTGTATACAATGAAATTTGGAGCATACAACAGAATTTGGAAGGAGAGCACGGAGCCACTGCGTCCGTAGGGGGCTTTGCAAATGATAGGTCTGTTTTTGAGTCATCCTGCGGAGTATGAAAGAAAGTGTTTGGAACCTTCTAGTCTCTTCGTTGAGTATTACTATTGAAAGTAGAAACTACTTCTCTAGAGGAAAGGTTAATGTACTTGTACCTCCATGATAATTTAAGTTGCTTTTTCAAGAAACAAAAAGAGTGTGTATTGTAACATATGTATGTATTGTAACATATGTATGTATTGTGACATATGTATGTATTGTAACATATGTATTGCAGAGCATGTAATCAGTGGCACATGATTGTTCCCCAATTGTTTCCTTGGTTTGAAGGAATTATTACAAACCTTTGCGTGTTTTCGCTCTGGAACTGCAGTTCATCTTGAGTCATCCTACAGCAGTTATATGGACTTTATGGCGCTTGTGGCATTGACGTCAAATATCAAGCACCAGCTAGCAGGAGAACAGAACAGATCCAGCTCAGATGTGGGCCAGCGCTGTGAGCGATCGCTGTTGGATTTGTCACGAGCGGGTGATTTATGGGACTCCTGAGCTCATCGGGCAGCAGCTTGAGCAGGTAGCAAGAGTGGTGAGGTTGGGGGTGCAGGGTCGTGTCCTAACCTGTGATACTTATATAGGGCACACATGGGCGATGGCCTGAATAAGGCTCAGGCAGATCCGCTTTGTCATCCTGAAAGCCTACCCTTCCATACGCAAAAGCATAAGGTGTCATTTCATGCAATGCGGTGGGTGACTAGAGTGTGCAAAATGGTCCAATTGTGGCAAAACGATAACCTTGGTTTCTCCTGTGAAATATTTTCTGCCTTTCCCTCTCTCATATCCCACAAATGCGTTAAAAGATGAGGTAATTTAGTTTTTATTGGTAACAAAATCGGTATTGGCCTAGCAGTTGTGGGATCTCAAATTGCCTGCACTAATTTTCTCCTGTCACAGTTCACTCCTCATGTCAGAATTGATGGGTATCCTTCTCTGCTATGTACCTCCACCTTTCAGCTTTCCACAAAGAACACTTCATACCTCATGGCTTAGAGTCAATCGGTGAAATACTTGGTTTAAGAATATTAAAGGTATTGCCCTGTGTACAGCCCCATACAAATGACAGTTAATGTTTCACACATATGTTTTGTGTTGATAGCATAAGCCAGACTAGGAATGACACCTTAGACCTTTGAAGCCTCTGCCGGCTCCCTGAAAGTGGATTTTGTCGGTGTGACATCTGCCTCTTCCCTGTCAACAGCTGTTGTTTGTGCAATCTTATTTCAGAAATCGGGCCATACGCCACTCTGGATGTTTTGACAAATTAAAGTGCACACACCCACACCCACACCCACACACACACACACACACACACACACACACACACACACACACACACACACACACACACACACACCCACACACACACACACACACACACACACACCCACACACACACACAGAAACAGATGTGGATGGGACACTAGACATGCCATCTCACTGGTACATGAATGAGCCAAATGTTTCTGTGTACTCTGACCAGATGTCACCTGACTTACACTTTCACTGTTGATGGAGTAAGCATTTTTATGGAGTTAGCATTGTGGTTGGTACATTTGGTTCAGATTCATAGCTTAGCACTGCGATAATGTCATTGTATGCATTGTTTTCAGATATATGGTACAGAAACTTGGAATATGGAATGTGGTTATTATCCCGTGAGATCTATTTAGCAGTAATCTTTAAATCTCAAGGTAGTGTGTGCTTCTATTAAAATGGAGAAGTCATGTGGTGCGTATTGGATTTATTCTTCAAGGGTTAGATTGTACTGCAGATGACAGGATCTGTGCTTCTAGCTGTGGGTGATACATATCCAATCATTTGCATCCTACCCCACAGCAAGCCACTGTGGCTGTCATTGTGATGTAGCCAGGAGACGGATGTAAGAGGTGGTGTTAGCCAGGCTCTCTCTCTCGTCTCTGGCAGGGGAGTGGAGCACCAGGGTGTATGAGTCTCCGGAGACAAGTGTGTGAATAAGCTAGCGGCCTGCTGTCTTTCCCGTGGCGTGTGTGTGTGTTTGTGTAGTGATGCAAGCTGTATGTGTGTGTGTGTGTATGTGGAGTGGTGGAGGTTGTGTGTGTGTGCGTGTGTGTGTTGAGGAGAGATAACCTACAGGACAGGTGTAAAGGTGTCAGGCTTGGAGACGTGCGGTGAAAGGGGGGGACGGGTCTGGTCGACTGGGCTTGGCGCGGCACGGCGCGGCGTGGGTCGGGCGCGACAGCTGCACAAAGCCCCCTGAGTGACGGGCCGGGGCGAGTGATGTGTGTATGATGGGCGCCGCTATCGCCCGCAGGGAGATGAATGGCGTGTCTACAGCAGCTGAGGGAGAGAGGCTGGACGGCCGTCACTGGAGGACTGCCAATCCACGGGGAGGCGTGTGTGTGTGTGTGTGCGTGTCTGTGTGTGTGTGTGTGTGTGTGTGTGTGTGTGTGGTGGGAGAATGGATGGGGGAGGAGGAGAAGCAGAGGCTGTCACCAAGGGTACCAGCACTGACGCCTCAACTTGAACCAGCTCACAAGGCCTGCTAGCAATGTTTTTATGATGCTGGCTTAGTTGTAGTTGCGTGTGTGTTTCGGAAAACTGCATTCAACCTTTGTTCCTCAGATAATTCTGAAACACAAGAATTCTGTGTCTCGTTCTTTCATATTGTATACACGCTTATTTGTGTGCGTTTTTATGCATGCAAGTTTTGGTGCCAGAAATGGACCTGAACATGTATTGACGAGGCTCGTTATGTTGAGAATATGTCCTGTTAAGTGCAGTAATGTTTCTGTTAATAGTGGTGTAGGAGAGCGAAGTGTGTGTCGGTGTGCTGTCAGTGTGGGTTTCATGCCACTCCTAAAAGTGTGGAATCATTTAGAGGTACATTTCATGAGGCAGAGCTTCTTTAATTGCCATTTTATGCATTGATGTCACTTCACAGCGGCAGCTGCAACTCTAAGAATATCAAAAGTCACCTCGGAAAGTGTGATGCAGGAGAATATAGAACATGCGTTTGTGTGTATGATGTTTTTTGTATTTAGTCTCAGAGAAAAAAAATATGCTTTGGAAATGTTTGCGTGAAAAGTCCCTTTGTCATTGTCCAAATGTTTCACTATATATTGGCAATTGGGGGTAATTTGGTTCAGTGAAACTAAGAAGGTCATCCCATTAAAGCAATACAGAAAAGTCATTTTTCCTGGTTTGCCTTCCACAGTTGGAATATGAAAGGAGGAAGGGAAATCAAACGAGGAGTTGAATTTCAGGCTGTTTGCAGCATCACACATCAGTCAGTCTGATACAGTGGGCCTCATGCAGGAAGAAAAACAGGAACACATTTCCTTCTATTTTTCATTTGTTGTTTGATTCCACAGTTTGTTCTTATTTTGTTAGTACCCGTTGGTTTCTGGGATGCTCCAATGAATTTCGAGTGGATGAAAGCCCTCTTACACTGATGAGAAAGAAAAAAAAACATCTCGTTTTCACAGTCCACAAATTGTGTGTCCCACGTGATAAAACTTAAGTTTTAAATTTGAGGAACATAAAAAAAAGGATGACCATCACATAAACAAATTATGATATGTTTCAGAGTAATTATAATGATTAGATTTTTAAATCTGTGTGCTAAAGAAAATACTATTGGTCCATTGATCCCAGTTAAGACTATAAAAACTCTGGCTGATATTGTGTGCGTTCAGCTTCTGAATGGCTTATATACCGTTCTTAGATGCTTTGGCCAATCCAGGCCCTCCGCAGATAAGCATGTGCCAGATTATTTGCACACGACACAACAGCTACCCGCATGTAGTGTTTAGATGGGCGTTACCTATGCTAATAATAAAGAGTGGGCCATGCGGCTCCATGATTAGGTGGGATTCATCAGTCAGCACGCCAAGGGAGGAGCAGATTGGCATGGTTAAGAACGTTTGGAGTTGAAAAATAAGGGAAAATATAAAGAGAAATTGAAGAAAATGTTGGCTTCATTTTTTCAGAGCGTACATGCATGATACCATGCTGTCCATCTTTTGGTCATTGGTCTGATATTACTTATGCAAGCACTTTCTCTTCACCCGAATGGAGGGTGAGGGGTTGCGAGATTGATTAAGACGCCTGTCACCCAGTGTTGCGGATCGCCTCGCTAGCCTGCCATGTCTAATAGTGTTGCTGCATGTTTTGCGGGTAGGAGAGGTTAACACTACCGTGGTTAGTTTTGGTCACGCAGTAGCATTCAGTGCTGCCGTTTCCTCCCAAAAATACACACACTGCCTGGAAATACTGGAATTAAGCTCATGAAAAGCATTATGACTCTACAGTGGTAACATCTTTTCCCTCTGGCTGTATGATACTGTGTATCTCCACCCCACCAACATCAAGTCTAATTCACTACATTAGTCGAAGCCTAATTGCATCTCTGAGATATAACAACATATTCGAGGTAGGCTACATTCATTATGTATGCCATTGCCTCCATGGACAACAAAGAAATTCATCTCTGCTTGCGTGCAAGATTCATCTGGTTTTGGCCCCTTTTTTTTACATATTTCCATATCCTATATATGTTTTCTATATATTTTGATATGGTTGTGTGTGTATAGTGCTTACACAAGAGGTTGTGATGTAACCTAACAATAAGACAAGCTGGGGGATGCTTGCGATGCTTTGCCCCCGTACAGCAGTGAGGGGTTCATTTGGGTTCTCCGCCTTTTCAGTCTGTGAAAGCACTTCTGGCCTTCGCAACATAACAAGCCCTTGTGTGTGTATGCATCTCTTCCTCCACAGGGTGTGTGCATTAGAGAGAGCAAGCGAACAAGCGAATGAGCGGACGAGGGAGCGACTCAGCACCCTTAGGCTTCCATTATCTCCCACGTCCGAGCCAGTGAATAAGAAGCCAGAGTTAAGTCCGTCTTAGTGGACGTCATTTTTAATCCAGCGTCCAGTCATTTTCTGCTCCCAGAGGGGGAGAGTGCAGTAAGTTAAGTTGATCGTAGGGAGGGGAAGGATAGGGTGGGGTGGGGTGGGGTGTGGGGAAAGTTGGGATGAGGGATGCGGATTGCTTCTGTTTTAATATGGGTATTGAGTTTGTTCTTTTTGTAGGCCTTTGGCTATTTTAGTGAGAGGTGCATGTGCAGAAAGTGACATAGAAAAGAAAGTAGATGGGTCAGGCAGCATCAGCTTTTGGTTCACAGTGAACGCTCTCACATGGATATGCACGAGTGCTGTCACAATTAACTGATTCATTTGAAATATTAACAACAATTAACACAGGGTTTTGTTATTATTTCTGTTAGTGCATATATGTAATGGTTAAAATATCTGGGGGCATCCTGACACTTAGTTGAATTGACAAGTTTGCAAGTTTATTGAGCACTTCAACTTACAACTAACCCAATGGGCTGCAGACCACCTTCTAACTACCGACCGGCTGACCTAGTCGTATCTTCATCTCAATCCCCGTTTCAAAATAAAAGTCCCTTCACACAACTACGTGCTGTATTTAACAAATATGCCTATCAGTCAGTTTTGATGGGATTGATGGTTTTATTGGAACAGGAGATCATCTGTGTTCAAAGTCAAAAGATGCTATTTATAGTATTTGAATATAAATATGCTTCTTTGTGTTGATTCTACATTAATTCCATGATTTTACATTCAAATATTCATTATTACAAGCTTCAAGCTTCTGAAAAAAGAAAGCATTTGATCACTGTTTGTTTTTTTTAGTCGATTGATAGCACTAATATATACTCCATATACATACATACATGCATACATACATACAAAACACAGATATAAATAGAGACATATAGATATATACTGTTTATGTAAATGCACAAACACTGTATATGCACAAAACACATCTGGAGGCAACCATGGTGATATGTAGACTAAATGAGGCTGGAAACAATTTCAGCATTAACAGCAATTGAAATAGAATTTTCTAGATGAACTCAATCACCTCCTGAAGGCAGGGCTCAAGGGAGGATTAAAAGTATTTGACTAAAAGTACAAGGACAGGGCAGAGGTTAGGAGCGTAGCGGTGTTAGCATTAGCGTAGCTGCGAGTCTAGTCCACAAAAGCCAACAAGTGTTTTCCAGCCTGTGAACTCTTGTCAAGTAGAGCTGTATTCACGTCTCACCCTATGAGACTAGCGCAGATGACACCCACCTCCCTCTGTTCTGCTCTGGTGCTTATATTGATCGGAATCCATTACACTTTTTTTTTAATCAAATTCAGCAAAATTCTCCTCACGTGTCTCTAGACGTCGGTCCAGTGTGCTCAATCAAATAAAACTCTTCCTAAATGGTCCTGGCTCTTGTCAATGGGAAACAAACAGAGTGGTTTGATATTGATAACAGACCAGGTTCACCCTTAGCATCTCGGAGTACAGCACTTCTCTCTCAGGTCACGAGATGATGTGTCTTACCACTCGTCAAACTCTGATCCTCTGTCAGTATGCAGGCTAATTATTGACATGGACAATGATGGCTTGACCTGCCATCTGTTCAGTTACTCTATCAGGGAAAGGTCCTCCATTTCTATTCAAAATGCACCATAAGGTAAATGAAGACAGCCATCATTTTGATCATTTTAAAGCATGGTGGGTCTTATTTGGGAGTATCTATGACAGGCTATTGCATTGCATCGGTAAGAGGTTTACGTGTCGGTGTTGATGAAATGTTGAAAATGCTGCTGAAAATGTTCATGCTGTAAATCACCATGTTCACTTACTCATGAAACCCATAGACATAATAGCGTGTATGCCACAGATGGCCACATTTTGAATTAATGGAGATCGCATGCATGGCATATTTTTTATCACTCGTTATTAGCAGTTCAGGTTTATAAATCACTTAATATCCCAGATGAGGTGGACCTGTATTGTAAGTGGCAGTCACTCCTGCATAAACCATTTAGCATGTTTCACGTCGGTTTTATTTCAGGCTGTTAATTTACACATCATCGTGGTACAATAAAAGCACACACCATAACTAAAACCTTTACAGATCCGAGCATAGTGATAGACCTACTATAGCAGTAATGGGCCGGACACCTTGACCTTAACACCTCCCCTCCCAACAGGTCAGAATTAAAAGGCCCCAATGCTGTTATGTTATAGTCATTGTCAACTTTCAGAAAGCTATTGAGTGCTTCCAGATTCCAGTTTGCAGAGCTGAATCTTCTTTATAGGTAATAATGCGTGAAGGGTAGCTATCTAGGGTTAGGGTTAGTGTGTGTGTGTGTGTGTGTGTGTGTGTGTGTGTGTGTGTGTGTGTGTGTGTGTGTGTGTGTGTTATCCGGACTGATGAATAGCCTCTGAATGGAACCGCGCTAGCTGTAGATATGACCTATGAACTGAAATGAAGGTGTGCTGCCAGCAGGTGATATTGCGAGTGTGGTGTTGTTGTAGGGTGTTCATTGCATTCTTTGCCTTCTGTTTGTGTTGTGCTGTGCTCGCACACGCACACACCTGCACACACACACACACACACACCCACACACAGACACGCCCACACACACACTCACACACACACACACACACACACACACACACGCCCACACACAGACACGCCCACACACACACACACACACACACACACACACACACACACACACACACACACACACGCACACACCTGCACACACACACACACACACACACACACACACACACACACACACACACACACACACACACACACACACACACATACACACACACACACACACACACACACACACACACACACACACACACACTCATACTCCATGCTGGTCACGTGTGTGACGGAGGCCGTAGTTTTCGTTTTCCTCTGAGACCCTAGGATTTATGAGAATTGCTGACTCAGCCCTTCCATTGAGAGGGTGCTGAGCATTCCAGCCGCCTAATTACACATTCTCTCAGATTGCGGGGTCCTCGGGTGGGATCCTCTCCTCCTGCCTGAGGGGCAAGGCCAGGCGCGAGGGGGGAGATGGAATGTCAGGATCAAGGCTGAGGGCGTTCAAACACGCTGTAATGACAGAAAAGATGAAAAAAAAGGTTGTGAGATGGATGGGGGTTTGAGGAGGGGGGGAGTGCTGCGGAGATGAGAAATCACAGGTTATTTGTTGAACAGATGAAATAAAGATGTAAGAACAGGAATTCAGGGTTGTTGTTATCTCTCACCATGTCTGGTTCCATCTTGGAAAGATGTTATTACAGTTTTTTCAATCGTTTTCACACTTGTCTCAATACCATGCACACATTTTCAAAACTCAGGACACTGAGGACACACACCTCAGCGCAGCAGTTAACATCAGAGCACAACAGATTACTCTGATTTTTGCAGAGAATGTATTCTGCTTTGTTTTTGTTTGCAGTAACACAAAAGTGGCAGTACAGTATTTGCATTGAAATGTGCATGTATGAAGGAAAACATTTAGATGTAGTTGTCCCACTGGCACTGCTGTATATGTAAGTCATAGGCTATCAATGAGACAAAGTGACCCAAAAATGCAACTACAACAAAGGTACTAGTACTTAGCAGTAACTTTCACTTTCACTTCCAAAGTGACTTACAAGAGCATCTTACATTGCCCAGGAACTGAACCCTCCTCAGCTACTTGTTAGATAATACTGTAACACTAACCACTGTACCACTGACAAGTGGTATCTACAGTATTTTGACACCAGCAAATCAAAAATGTTAATTCTTGGTGTCATGAAAACTACAAGGCCTTAAAATAATTGTGGAATGTGGGGATTTTAGGGGTGGATAAGATGTACTAAAGATTTTTTTCTGAAGATTGAAGGCAAAGGAGAATGTTTCTGTTCTGTAAATGTGAAGTTCATAAAAGTTTCACGCTAAATTCAGAGTGCACCACAGATCAGCATTAGGGCTGCAGGACACTTCTAGTGCTGGTCTCATGTGTTGTTGTTTCACTTACTGTACTGGAAAAGAAAAGTGCACACTTGTTTGTACTATAGTATACTACAGAAAGCATAGAGCTGTCTTGAGGCATATAGCTGAATTTCATATTTACTGTATTTGTTTTGTATTTAAATATGTAAGAGGTGTCATAGGTTTTTATTTTATTTTGCAATGCAACACTAAACTATGCAAAAATAGAGGATACAGGCAACACATAATATATGCATTTCGCAATGCTTCAAATTGTTTGTGTTTTTTAGTTAATTGTACACTGAGTGGTGACTTTTGGGTGAAGAATGGAGTGTTTTGGTGGTTGTAGTGCATTTTGCACCAAAGGTTAACTGATGTGCTGAAGTGTGTGTCTGTAAAGCCCACTGTTTGAAGAATTTTGAAAAAGTGTGCATGGTATTGAGACCAGTATGAAAATGACTGTAAAAAACCTGCAATTTTATGTTGTTTACTATAGTACAAAAAAGTGTGCAGACATTTTTCATTTCAAGTACAGTAAGTGAAACAACAATACATGAGACTACCACTAAAAGTGTCCTGCAGCCCTAATGCTGATCCGTGGTGAATTTTTTATGAACTTGACATTTACAGCACTGCAACATTCTCCCTTGCCTCAAATCTTTAGAATAAAATCTTATCAACTCCTAAAATCTTATCAACTCCTAAAATCCCCCATTTTGTGATGTTGTCATGACACCAACAACACACTTTTTTGATGTGTGCCTGTCACATCACTGTAGATTCTACTTCTGAGTGTGGTGGTATGTGTGTTCAGTGGTACAGTGGTTAGTGTTGTTGACTTGTGTCTATTTGTTGCCCTTTGTCTCACTGATAGCCCATGACTTACATATACAGCAGTAATAAACTACATCTATATTTTTCCTTCATACATGCACATTTCAATGCAAATACTGTACTGCACAACTTTTGTATAGTTGGTAACAAGGCATACCAAAACAAAGCATAAAACTCGGTGCGGTGAACCACAGGTGAATTACAGGGGTGTGTTGGAGATAGAGCCCTGGTCGGATGTGTTCTGATAGGCCCGTAGCCGTGCAGGTTCTGGGCTGAATCTGGACCAAGTCCCCAGGGCGCCTCTTCACTTATAGGTACTGTCTGTCTGCTGGAAGGACACTTTCTGCTGAGAAGGCACATTCTTTTTTTAGACGTGCCCCTCGCAAGGGCTGGGCAGATTTTCAATTGAGTTGATTTGAATGTCATTTCATTTCATCAAATGTTTCCTATATCTTCTGCTGCCATGCCCTCTGTGCGAATGTGAAATTGCCTCTTTGTGCTTTGTCATTTTGGGCCTAGTGAATATGCTGACTAGCCAACCCATGACTTTAGACAATAAATGGCTTATCTGCAGACCAGTTGATTGACTCTGATATAAGAATATGGAATCTTACATGTTGTCCCTAATATCTCCCTCCCCACATAAACATTAAAGTTAACCAGAACTGAAGCATTTTTATAATGACATACCAGTATTTAGTAACCAAGGTAACAAGGCGATGGTGGAAATAATTTTTAGTTACTTGCAAATGTGTTGGTGCAGAAATGCACAGGAAAACACTGAAATCATTTCAGTCATCATTTTCAGTGAGTTCTCCTCAGATGAGGTTGAAGGTAAAGAAAGTCATATTCTCTGGTCACCTGATCAACAATGAACATTTCAGTGCAATCTGTACAAGAACACAGTTAGCTAAGTGGATTGGACCGTAACTCTTCACTGGGTAGGATGACATTACAGCACCCAGAAAGCAGCTGAATCTAGAGCTGTTCTAGAATTCTAGAACGGTTCTGGCCTGCTTCTGGTCCATGTCTGGTGTCAGATGATGACTGGACAGTTCCCAGGTCAGCTGCTCCTTGAGTCAGGCTAAAGAAGATATAGAAGAGCCTTTTAATGAGCACGATTTGAAACACAGTGGGCCTTCATAACATTAGAGAACTTTATAGAATCCCCCTCAGCCTTAAAAGCCCAGTAATCAAAAGTAGGTCAGAGTTAAATGTGGCTGAGAAATAATGCATGAAGTTATAAATTCTAGCATGGCCTGTCTTCGCTCATAATAGTTTTATGATCTATAGGAAGACGATAAATCTTTCGTTTTTGATTCCCAGTGCTTAACCTTGTCATATGAAATCTGGCCGCCTGGCAAGGCAGGCTGTTTTAGAGGTATCCGTAACACAAGGTCATGAATTACGTATAATGACTGTAAATCTAGAAGGGAGACGTGTTTTTCATTTGGTGTGATTTAAGGCCTCTTGCAGAGGTCAAACGGTGTGAAGGATGTTTTTAAAGCATATCACAGACCGCTCTGACCTCCCATTGATTTGTGTTATCTGTTGTCACCGCAGGGAACACTTCTGGACATGTTACACGTGAAGTGTGTGTGTGTGTGTGTGTGTGTGTGTGTGCAAGCTTGCAAATGTTTGTGTGTGTATGTGTGTATGCCTGAGCACCCCGCCGTCCTCAGTCTCCACTGTCCTCAGCCTCCTCCATCTCAGCCTCCACTGTCCTCAGTCCCCACTGTCCTCAGCCTCCACTGTCCTCAGCCTCCACTGTCCTCAGTCTCCACCATCTCAGCCTCCACTGTCCTCAGTCCCCACTGTCCTCAGCCTCCACTGTCCTCAGCCTCCTCCATCTCAACCTCCACTGTCCTCAGGCTCCACCATCTCAGCCTCCACTGTCCTCAGTCTCCACCATCTCAGCCTCCACTGTCCTCAGCCTCCACTGTCCTCAGTCTCCTCCACCCTCAGCCACCTTCAGTCTCCACTGTCCTCAGCCTCCATCATCTCAGCCTCCTCCACCCTCAGCCTCCTCCATCTCAGCCTCCATCATCTCAGCCTCCACTGTCCTCAGTCTCCACTGTCCTCAGCCTCCACCATCTCAGCCTCCATCATCTCAGCCTCCTCCACCCTCAGCCTCCTCCATCCTCAGCCCGATGCCCTGGGTGTGGAGTGTGGTGCGTGTGGCACCCCGAGAATCAGTTTAGTGCACCAGGTCAGAAGGGATTACTTTAACTTGTGTAAGCCCCCGTGGAGTGGAGATTTCAGTCTGCAGCCCCTGCCTCCCTTCCGTCCTCCCTCCGTAATCCCGTCCCAGGGTTGGACTGTTATGGCTGACTGCGTCACAAGTGGAATCCTAATTAGAGGAAGTCTGATAGCGTGGCTACGCTCCCTGTGGCCTGTTCCAGGGCACTGTTGATGGACTTGGGAACTCATCACTTCTGCATGGAAATCACTGTCAGACTAATGTTGAACAGAGTTGATGATGCTTTAATACCAGCAAACTGTGCTTAACTGCGTCAGGCACATTGGCGTTTTAGAGGGCCGTGATTTAGCCTGTCAAATTCTCACACACGGAGTGTAAATTGAACGAGGAGGCTGGTTATGGCACTAATGGTTCGCTCCAGGCTTTAGTTCCTGCAGTGTTTTCTCCCCCTGTAAGACCCGGGGCTGCCTCCGGCTTCAGCTGAGCTCGCTCTCTCGGAGTCTGGTGTTAAGTGGATGCTGTTGACCAGTGACAAAAATGAGATGTTTGACCACAGTACAGAAATGTTTACATTCTGAGATAAAGAGCCATGCATCTCTTTTTGTGTGAGTGCTTCTGAGATGTTACAGATGTGTTGTGCGGGGGGGGAGGTCATGTTATCATGGAAGAAACCCACTGTGACTAATATCCCCGCAGTAACACCTAAGTCACCTGAAGCACACCTGGGCCAGAGGTGGCCCAGATCTGGTCAGTTGCTGTGTGCCTCTGAGTCACATGAGCCTCCAGTCCTTTGTGGCAGCAGATGCTGTATTAGCTATGTGCTGGGGAATCCAGATAGCACACATACTGAACAAACCAACAGCTGTCCATTAATGATGACCCGGGTACCACACATACTGCACAAACCACCAGCTGTCCATTAATGATGACCAGGGCGTTTCAGCTGATGCCTCCGCTTTGTTTCCTTGAATGCCCAATAAGTAAATCCCTGCCTCTCCCCAAACTATGTGTCAGTACATCTCTCTCTCTCTCTCTCTCTCTCTCTCTCTCTCTCTGTCTCTTTCTCATCTCTTTCCATCTCTCTCTCTTTCTCTCTCTCGCTCTCGCTCTCTGTCTCTTTTTCTCATCTCTCTCCCTCTTTTTGTTTGTCTCTTTCTCTCTCTCCCACTCTCTCTGTAGCGAGTAGCATTGACTGGAATGGGCCATAATAACGCTTGGCTAGATTACCGTTGTGGTAAACAGATTTACGGGTGCGGGCTGATGACACGGTCGTAAGCCGCACACGCTGAAGGCTGCTTATCAGGCCTGGACGCCAGGCACAGACTCGCTGTCTTGTGTCAGGCCCATTGTTGCCTAACATGGGCCTGATGACTTCTGCCTGAATAAAATGATACGCTTATTTCAGCCTGCTCCGACGAAAAGAAAAAAGCCCATCCATGTTTCCTCACAATGCGAGCAGAGACTGTGGAAAGTTGTTTCAGCCTTAGAGAGATGGGTTGGATGCTGTGGGCCAATCTATTCTTAATACTACCGACTTGGTCGATTGCGCTTAGATTGTGGTGAAATGGGCTGGTCTTTGTAGAGGAAGTGAAATATTGTGAAAGGGAGAATCATTGGGAAGCTAATCCAGAGGGACGTCATGTAACATTTGATGGCAGTGAGCAAGTTTGCCACAGAGCAGTTAAAAGCTTTGTGGTTGGACTCTTTTTAGAATCTGCCAGCATAATTAATTCATCACTTCCTACGTTTCAATTGTGCTCATAATGTAAGAATAGATTTAAAAACTATGGATTGGATTGACTCTTTTCTTATCTTCAACAAAGTGAGGACGATATAAAGATCAAATGCTGTTCAGTGGTGCAGTTGCAATGAAGACACGTTACGGTGGATGTGGTCAAAAAGGCTCTGATACCACTGTGTTATGATGGCAAACTGTGTGGTCCTCTCCATGAGGCAGAAAATAACATACAGCATGTTGAGAAGGATAAGTGTGTGTCCTTCTTTGTGAAGCGAATGTCACTAATTGAAGGCTGTTGGAAGAATTTCCTTCCAGTTGATTAGCTTGACTTTTGTATGTCTTTTCATTCATATAGAACCTCTATATTACTGTGAGGAAGGACTGAGGTCACCAAGTTGTTGGTCTAAGCTGATATTTGTTGTCAAAGTATTTTAGTGAAACTCTTTTTTTTTTTTTAGATCTTTTTGGGTCCAAACTTCGGTTGAAATCTGTCCAGTATGTAGTTAGAATGCTATAACCGGCAACTGCAAAACAGCAATGCAATGTAATCCCAACGTGCAAGAGATAGACCTGTGTCTGTTTCGCCCCAATAACTGTAAAGAAACTGTAGAAAATTAGTTTCAGTTTCAGTTTCTGCAGAAAATGACTTGTAGAAAGTGTCCCTTTAAGCACAGGGCCACCTGTATTGGGTCATGTTAGCATTGCCTCTGCAAGCATGTAGAAAGGGCGAGGCAGACAAGGATGGTATCATGTACAACATGTGCACCTTTTTAGACTGCGATCATTTGGAGACACTAATTATACGAGTATTATAATTACATGCGTGCTGAACCATATGTTACCAGGGGAACAGCCTGCGGGAGGTGGACAGGTGATGTGACCCGTAGTCCATGTCTGCAGATGAAGATCGCATGCAGTGCATACACAATGACTGTAAGGCACCAGAACGAGGACTGTAGAAACATGCTATATACTGTAGCAGAGACACTAATAAAAAGACTTAATAAACCTTAATAAACCTATGAGGACAAATACACCCACAGTACCTCTACATCTATAGTGCAAAATCTTATCCCAGCTACTAGGAACTTGTAGGTAATTCCTTCTGGGTTTATACCACTGTGTAATACATGTTTGAGAGAAATGACACTTCCTTTGCATCAGTCCATCACGGTCAAAGGCGCAGCACATCTTACCAACATAGTGGTCCTTCCATGCACGTCCTTGTTGACTGCACTGCTGTGCTCTGGTGACTGCTGCTTGTCTCAGTGTGTGTGTGTGTGAGTGTGTGTGTGTGTGTGTGTGTGTGTGTGTGTGTGTGTGTGTGTGTGTGTGTGTGTGTGTGTGTGTGTGTGTGTGTGTGTGCTACCTCACCAGTCCCCACAAGCTTTTTGAGTCCTTTTGTGCTCGACTGAAAACCACCTTGACAGTCAAACATACCGGGAACAGATTGAAATGTGTCATTGCAATCCAGACACACTTTTGCTCAGACACAAGTGGAAAATGGGGGGAATCAGTCTTCCCCCCGGCGGGTACAGAGCTAGCTGTGCAGTGAGTAAACCTCACTCAAGTGCAGGACTGCACTTGTCTACACAGTGCAGGTCACTTTGGTGCCGTGACCCAGATGGGAGTGAGGTTTAGGGGCGTGCCAGAGCTGTGCAGTGAGTAAACCCCACTCCCCGACACCTTTAGAGACGCGCTAGCAGCAGACGTTAGCACCCACGGGTTTTAGCCTCCTTGCTAGCACGCATGTCCAAGGTTGCGGGTTCAAGTTTGGGCGCAGGACTGTGCTTGTCTACACAATGCAGGTTACTTCGTCCTTGCCGTGTATAATTGTTTGTACTGTTGTAATGCCCTCACCCACGACTGTCACGGTCTCATTTTTTGTGAAGCTGATTTGAGGCAGGGGCTATGCGGCGCTCTGTCCTGGTCTGAGCCTTAGCAGGTTGCTCGGTGAACTTAGCCAGGAGCCAGAAAGTTGCAGGGTTCCGTGGACTGAGCTACCTGTTCTATTTCCTGTGCGTCTGGGCTAAAAAAAGGCCTCTCTCCTCCGCTTAGTGTCCTGGTTCTGTCTCCATTAGCGCACATGTCCCCGGGCCCCGAGCTCCACATAGCCAGCTAGGCCTCCCTCTCCTCAAGGTGACCTAAAATACCGATCACCAACACCTCCCTCCCTGCCTGCCTGCCTGCCTGCCGACAGCCGGCTACAACAACAGACTTTGCAGCAAAGTCTCTGACTCACTTCACTATTCTGTTATTTCATTCGTTAGAGGGTTCGGTTGCTGTGGTTTGTTTTGCTGTTAATGTTGGCTTTGCTTTTTAATAGAGAGAATAAACAGGGCCTTAGTTGAAAGGGAGCAGCACTGTGATAGCCCCTGCTGATGGAGTATTCTGTAAGTGTGCAAATAATTATGGAGATATTGAACTAATGAATGTTAATGAAACAGTCGCATTCAGAATGTGTTCTACTATTAGCCTGGCTCAGCGTATTCCTTATTTGGTGATGCAGAAACCATCCGTTTGCTTTACAGGATTGAGAAGCAGGTTATGATTGCATTTGTGCACGAGAACTGTGATTCAGGAGTCACATAACAGAGCTGCTGTAATTAAATGAAACAAATGCTGTTATTGATCCAACTGAAACGGAAACTAATGTCTACTAATGGCGGCGCTTGTGAAAACTCTAGAACTACAAAGCACCCCTAATGGACAGCTGACGGAGGCCAAGATCTGACCCAACAGACACGGACGTTGGTTAATGTGTTGGTTTTTAAGAGGTGAGACGTCACTCTCCTCCCCCTCCTGCCTTTAGGCCTACTCCTCTTCTCCAGGATTGCCTTCAACTGAATGGGAATTGGGCCATGGATGAAAAGCTTTTAAAAAAAAAAACACTGGTGGAAGGATTGTCCAGAAAAGAAGCAATCAGTTATAAATCCCTTGGAGAAGTGCATTACGTTGCGGAGCGTTTATTGGTAATGCTATAATATCTGCGACAGCTTTTTGACAGTCTCCTGAAGCTAAAAATGTCCCTGCAGTTTAAGAATCCATGTCAGCTCTCGTACCACAGATGGTGCGTGTGTCCTAAGCCACGCAACCTGTTCTCACCATTAAAACAGGAAACTCAAAGGTGTCAAGGACGTGGCACACACCTTCTCTCATATGTGACCATCCTCAGCACTCTCCAAATGCTACTCTATCCTGTGTGTGTGAGTGTGTGTGTGTGTGTGTGTGTGAATATGTGTCTTCTAAAACGGTGTCTATACTCACCGGTGTATGCCTAATATTCTCAGTCATCTTGCGTGGGAATGAACTGTGTGCAAGTTATAAATGACTAAATATATGCTCTGTTTTGCAACAGTTATAACATTAACACTTGTAGTGTGGTGTGGTGTGGTGTGGTGTGATGTGATGTGGTGTGGGGTGGATGAAGGCCCGGTGTGGTGTGGGGTGGTGTGGTGTGGGGTGGGGTGTGGTGTAGGGTGGTGTGGTGTGGGGTGGTGTGGTGTGGGGTAGTGTGGTGTGGTGTGGGGTAGTGTGGTGTGGTGTGGTGTGGTGTGGGGTGGTGTGGGGTGATGTGGGGTGGTGTGGTGTGGGGTGGTGTGGTGTGGTGTGGTGTGGGGTGGATGAAGGCCCGGTGTGGTGTGGTGTGGTGTGGTGTGGTGTGGTGTGGGGTGGTGTGGGGTGGTGTGGTGTGGTGTGGTGTGGTGTGGGGTGGATGAAGGCCCGGTGTGGTGTGGTGTGGTGTGGTGTGGTGTGGTGTGGGGTGGTGTAGGGTGGTGTGGTGTGGTGTGGGGTGGTGTGGGGTGGTGTGGGGTGGTGTGGGGTAGTGTGGTGTGGTGTGGGGTGGGGTGGGGTGGGGTGGATGAAGGCCCGGTGTGGTGTGGTGTGGTGTGGTGTGGTGTGGGGTGGTGTGGTGTGGTGTGGGGTGGATGAAGGCCCGGTGTGGTGTGGTGTGGTGTGGTGTGGGGTGGTGTGGGGTGGGGTGGTGTGGGGTGGGGTGATGTGGGGTGGGGTGGATGAAGGCCCGGTGTGGTGTGGTGTGGTGTGGTGTGGTGTGGTGTGGTGTGGGGTGGTGTGGTGTGGGTGTGGTGTGGTGTGGGGTGGTGTGGGGTGGTGTGGTGTGGTGTGGTGTGGTGTGGGGTGGATGAAGGCCCGGTGTGGTGTGGTGTGGTGTGGTGTGGTGTGGGGTGGATGAAGGCCCGGTGTGGTGTGGTGTGGTGTGGTGTGGTGTGGGGTGGTGTGGGGTGGTGTGGTGTGGTGTGGGGTGGGGTGGGGTGGATGAAGGCCCGGTGTGGTGTGGTGTGGTGTGGTGTGGGGTGGGGTGGATGAAGGCCCGGTGTGGTGTGGTGTGGTGTGGTGTGGGGTGGATGAAGGCCCGGTGTGGTGTGGTGTGGTGTGGTGTGGTGTGGTGTGGTGTGGTGTGGTGTGGGGTGGTGTGGTGTGGTGTGGGGTGGATGAAGGCCCGGTGTGGTGTGGTGTGGTGTGGGGTGGTGTGGGGTGGTGTAGGGTGGTGTGGTGTGGTGTGGTGTGGTGTGGGGTGATGTGGTGTGGGGTGGATGAAGGCCCGGTGTGGTGTGGTGTGGTGTGGTGTGGGGTGATGTGGTGTAGGGTGGATGAAGGCCCGGTGTGGTGTGGTGTGGTGTAGGGTGGTGTGGTGTGGGGTGGTGTGGTGTGGTGTGGTGTGGTGTGGTGTGGGGTGGATGAAGGCCCGGTGTGGTGTGCAGTGGATCAGAGCTGTCCGGATAGGCATTCACAATGGGGAGACATGACATGACATGACATGACATGACATGACATGACACAACAGAGAGAATCATGAAGGATGTAAGACAGGAGCATGGAACAGATTTCCTGCTCCTCATAAATACAAACACACCATACAATGTGTCTTATGTCTGTTTTTAATCATTATTTAGTAAAAAATGTCTCAATGTTATGATATTTTTTTTAAATGAGGGGGATGTTATCAGTCAAAGTTGAGAAAAGTGTGCCTTAGGAATACAATCAGCCTAAAGCTCCCCAGTCCAATGGCGAAGTGGGAGCCTTGTATGTGTATGTATGTATGTATGTATGTATGTATGTATGTATGTATGTATGTATGTATGTATGTATGTATGTATGTCTGTATGTATGTCTGTATGTCTGTCTGTATGTATGTATGTATATCTGTATGTATGTCTGTATGTGTGTATGTATGTGTGTATGTCTGTATGTATGTATGTATGTATGTATGTGTGTATGTATTAGGGCTGAACGATTTGGGAAAATAATCTAATTGCGATTTTTCCCCCCCAATATTGCGATTTAATATGCGTTTTTATTTTTTTTTATCCTAATTTTTTTTCCCCAACAAATCGTAATGAATGATTTAAATATGACCAACACAATATTAGATACATTTAGTGTAAAATATTATTTCCCACATTTTACATTTTTATTTAACTGCTCATTACAGAATTAAGAACAACAAATCGGTGGCTTTGCCACTGTGCATTTAAGTAATTTAAACAGTCATTGTAAGATTAAACACAAGGCATTCACTTTTTAAACACTGTTTACCATCTTTATTTTAGACCATGTTTTTAATCGCGTTCTATCATATCGTGATTAAATCGCAAATGCAATTAATCGTTCAGCCCTAGTATGTATGTGTGTATGTATGTATGTATGTATGTATGTATGTATGTATGTATGTGTGTATGTATGTATGTATGTATGTATGTAAGTATGTATGTATGTATGTATGTACAGTATGTATGTATGTATGTATGTATGTATGTATGTATGTATGTATGTATGTATGTATGTATGTATGTATGTATGTATGTGTGTATGTATGTCTCTATGGGAGATCAGGGAATTGTGTTTGAGAGCCGAGCGCGATCAGGGTAGGGTGAAGAGCACGGGAGAGTATTTCACATCAGCCAAATCCCCAACTCTTCAAACTCAGGCAGCCCCTGGGTGCTTAGCAGGTCATCTGAATGAGGCCAGCACTGTGCTTTAGAAGATGCCTTTAGAAAATGCCTTTATCTAGTGCAGACAATACCAGCCAGCCCCTCTTATATCACTGTCCTAAAAGATATTTATTTATGTGTGAACAAGTTTGAGAAGTAGATGAGATTGCTGCTTATCCCAGATCAGGCGCATGGAACTGACAGTGTGCTCTCTCTTACTGTCTTTCTTTTGGAGTACTGAAATATTATCCCAGTCATCATTGTCTTTATCGTCATCTATATGTGCATATCCTTGTGCTGTTCTGCATCTCTTGTTTGCCTGTATAATGAATGAACTCGGAGCAGAACAAGATGTTCCTTGCTGTATCCTCCCACACGCTACCCGAGATATTACCACTAAAAGCTCGATTGCAACAGGGAACTAAAAGATAAAAATCTTCCCTCTTCACAGGGGTTGGCAATTTTCCTCAAGTATCTATTATTTATTGTTTAATCTACTGCGGTCCAACCTTTTGTGTTGGACTATAACACTTCATGATGTGTGCAATATTGTGAACAAACAAAAGGCATTTATAACATGATTATGGCCCGCTTGTTCCAATAAAGTGTGACCTAAATAAGTAATAACCTTACAGCGGTACTATGAGGTCACTTTGTGACCCTATGTGAACCCCCAATCTACTGACCTGCCTTTAGAGGCGGTAGACATCTGTGAATACCCTACCATATATTGGTGCCATACTTGCACCAGCTACCTATATGATATGATATATGATATAGGTTTCCGCTTGGCAATGAATTGTGTTTAAAATGTATGTGTATGTATGCTACAGGAGAATAAAGGGTGCTATCGTATCAGGAAGGGTGCATCACAAAAGCCAGAGTAGCTTTGAATAATCGACCTGGGTTTAGAGGATGTAGTGGGGTTTATTTGTCCTTATAAACGTTGTACCCTTACAGAAGCAGCATCCCCTGGTGAATGTGACTCCACGTTGCACTAACCAGAAGCCTGTAGCGTCCCCGAGTGACGGCAGATATCCTCTGTTAGGGTGATCACAATCAGGCTCGGGTCCAGGCTCCTGTCTCCTAGCAACAACTAAATCAAATAGGTCGTACGCATGCAATAAATAAAATGCTCACAAATAGCAAATGGGAATGCTCTGAGAAAAGTGTCTCACAGGGTGTTAGTGGAAGACATGTCAACATATTTGAATAAGAAGATTATTAAAACTGATGGAATCACTGTCTTGGTTCATGAATAGATAGATTCCCACAGTCTAGGTGAATATTTGTGCTTGAGAATATATGGCTAAAATTAAGCTGAAGCGGTACAGCTCAATCATCGACCCGACTCGAGTCAATAGCCCAGCACTTTATTGATCAGCACCCAAATCTAACACGGAGAGATTAGGATGTCTATGCGATGACATTAATACACTCAGAATTGAAACCGCTGATCATGAAAATTCATTGTTTGATTTTATGTTCTAATAATTTGATTCTTCAGTGAGACGATCTTCACTCTCCGTTCCCTTTGAAACAGCCTTAAGTTCTTCAGAGGAACCTTTTCCCTGCTTTGAGAAGTCTTCGTGCCCGCAGGCTCTCGGCTGTCGGCTTGTTCACACAGACCGGCCTGCTGTCCCCTTTTGATGCAGTGCATGAGTCTTATGCTCATCTGCTGACATGGCAAAGTGTGAGTGGGTTTGACCTTTCCGTTTATTTATTTAGCGGACGGTTAGCGCTTCATGCCACAGGCTCTGGTTAGATATGATTCTGTTAGCGGTAGCGTTAGCACTGGCTCTGGGTAGATATGATTCTGTTTGGGTTGGATTGATCTGCTCTTTAGGCTTGAAATGGAATATGTTGCCATTTTGTCTTTTTCTATGTAACAGCAATAAAACATGGCTTACAGGGATGCATGTAGCGGAGTGAAAATAATCTGCTCTGTTGTGATCGTGCGAGATGATATTGGTGTTGCTGAGTAACAAGCTAACCAGAGAAAGGTGTGACTTCCTGGACGGAGACTGATATTAGGTGTGAGGGCAGTGTCTCACATTCCTGTGTGTGTGTGTGTGTGTGTGTGTGTGTGTGTGTGTGTGTGTGTGTGTGTGTGTGTGTGTGTCTCTGTGTGTGTCTCTGTGTGTGTGTGTGTATATAACAGCTGTGTTGCAGAAATGAACCGTAGGCATGGAAACAATCCACATGGTTAACAATAATGATAACAACATTATCTGTCTTACTATTTTTAATAGGGTTTCATTGGGTCCTTCAGTATTTCGGAGCAAATGAAGGTGTTGCCATAATGACCTGCCTCTTTAATATCCCACAACGACGGCACTGTACATGATCAGGCTTCAGAGAAAGGCAAAAGAGGCAATTGCTTTTCTCTCCTCTCTAATATTGTCTGTCAGAAAAATTACATTTGACCTCCAGAGACGGTTACCTAGGTAACTGTTTGCAGCTATTATGAACTGTCTGTGTCCTGTTGGCAGCAATCTGACCCTGAGGAATTCATCTGTTGGCTATACATGCATTTTTAATGACCATGTACGGCATGATGCTTCACAGTCCCTTTGAGGACATATGTACACACGTTTCATATCGATTTAAACCGGAGCCTCTCTTGCCCCGGTGAGAAGGGGGAATGACTAAAAAGATCACCATTAAAACTAAACTACTTTTAATCTGCCGCCACTGGAATTACCCAGCGTGGCGTTCTTGAAAAGCTGAGGAGATTAGCGGAGATGGCATATGATTGGGGAGAGTCCTGGCGCTCTCACGCCGCTCCTCCAGTAAAATGGATTTTATCAGCAAAGGATCTCCATGAAAATGACTGAAACACAGAAGTGAAGCCATCAGCCTGAGCTTGGCTCTGTGGAGCTAATGTGCTCTGTCTGTTTCTCTCCTTCTCTTTCTTTCTCTCTCTCTCTCTCTCTTCCTGTGTTTCTGTCTCTCTTTTCTGTCTCTCTTCTTTCTCTCTTTTCTTTCTCTGCCTCCTTGTCTTTCTGTGTCAATATCTCTCCTTCACTTTTTGTCTTTTTCTCTTCCTCCCTCCCTCCCTTTTTCTCTGTCTCTCTCTCTCTCTCTCTCTCTCTCTCCCTCTCTCTCGCCTCTGCAGTCTGCTCTTGCGTCATGTAGTTTCCATAGCACCCTGGGCAGAGCTCGCCGCTCTCTGCACAGATCCAGCTCTTCATCTCTCCTTTCTTTCTCTCCTCCTTTTCATCCCTTTCTCTATTCCTCTCTTCTCATTTTTATGTCTTCATTTTTTCTCTCTCTTCTCTCTTCTCTTTTTCCCTGCTCGTCTTTTCCATCTCTTCATATCTCCTCTCTCTCCTTTTCCTGTCCTACTGAAATAGAGCTCTTTGGCTGTTCCACAGACTTCATCTGGCCAAAAATATATAGTGGATACCAGTTTCAGAAATTGGGTTCATGTTACATCACAGTACACGATTAATCTGTCATGGTGTTAATTATAAAGGCAACAGGAGGGCTTGTGTTAGAAAAGACAGAAAATAAGTGATCAGTCTATTTGAAGTGTATGTCACACAGTATAATATAATGTATACATATGTTTTTTTTGTGTGTTAATCGTTTGTATATGTAAGGAATAATGGCCAATGAGGTGTTTTCCGTTATATGAAAATATTGGACAAGGTGGAGGCAAAGAGATTTTCTTCCGCCAACACCACACACAATTATGGGAGACCTCGAAGACCGTTATCCCACTCATACCCCGGTTGCCACACATGTATTTAGGCATGCATGTGTAGCCCACAAAGGAAACATTTGGTTCAGTTTCAAAAGAAGGCAACCTGTTTAGTTTGTAGTACTACTTTCTTCAGTCAGGGGCAAGGCTAACGTTGGGTACTTTGCTTGGTTACAATTGATTCCACTGTAACCACCCACATCTTTTAGCTTGCTAGCTGTTTCTGATTCTATGTGTGCTAGCTGTTTTGGATTCTATGCTTGCTAGTTCTCCACAGAACATATTATTTAACCATGGAATTTATCACGTTTACACTTGGCAAATGGAGAGAATATGTTTATTTTCTTCCTTCATTAGTTTGCTTGAACTACACTCTCACTGTTGTAGACTCTATTGATTGAGCATCTTTTCAATCCAGTGTTATTTACTGTGGTTGTTATAGTTACTGTTTCCACAGCATTGATATACTGGTGATAAAACCTTTTAACCCGAACTACTTAATAGGTGTCCTGTTATAAAGAAATATCGGGATACCTACCAGCCAATCAGGAAAGAGTATTTCTGCTCTCTGGGGTATAAGGAAAGATACAGGACTGTCTTAATCTGGGTTTTAAAACTACTGATTTGATTGGATTATGCCAGATTTGCATCTGGTCTTGTTCACCAAGGCTTACATTTGAACTATCTAGCTGGCCCATGTACTCCAGATTAGAAATTCAATTAAGAATTTTTGGCTTCATTGTGATTTTTATTGTTGTCATAATTAATTTGTTTTAATTAAGCCATTGTACATTCTAACTACTAGATTTATTGACATTTAAATTCTCAATAGTAAGCCGGAAAAGGCACTTGGTCAAGTGGCGTATAGAATAATTCCCCAGCGTTGCACCCAGCGGATCATAAAGCTTCAAGTTAATCTACCACAGATCATTGCAGCTGTGGATGCTTTATTTTAAGGACTGTTGCCATGGCTGTATCACATGCCAGCATCTTAAAAGCGGAGTGTATAAGATAGCAGTGCTCTGGCTTCGGCTACCCAAACCAGATCGATCTCCTTCAGGCGCGGCGATTGTGGCAGGGCGAGGGAAGCCGAGCGGCCGGGGATTTGTAAGAGACCTTTATTTACTGTGCCGGAGATAAAGGAACGTGGCTCTTATCTTATCGGGGTCTTGCTCTGTCTCCGCACTGTCTTCGTCTTGTTCCCTGTCGTGTCAGCCAGATTGTGATTATTCTTCTCAAATGCACTTTTGGAAGGCACACAAAGCGCCTAGGGTCTCGACGGATGCAGCCAACAAAGAGGTGTCCAGTTCAGGGATGCCCTCTGCCGTTCGCCGGCTCATAGGTGAAGATGGCTATCGTTTTGTTGACCTCTTGGTTTGTGCGTTGCAGTTCTGCGTTACGATTGGTGGCCGGCCCATCTCTGTGGGCGTGACCTTTGACACAGGGATGGGCCGTGCGTAGCCGTTCGGCTGTCGTGCAGCTCCTGTGCAGCCGATGTCATGGGATCACCAGCTGCTACTGCTGCAGGAGCTTGGCTGACATCAGGGGCTCTCTCTGTGACCTTGTACAGAGCTCTCTCACACACGCACACACACACACACACACACACACACACACACACACACACAGGTCAGAACACACACACACACACACACACACACACGCACACACCGACACAGGCATAGACACGCACACACACACATACACATACACACCTTTTGGCAGTTGCGAACCTCCTCCACACATCGCCTCTGCACAGGCATGAACTCACACACACGCACACACAAAACACACACATGCACACACAAACACACACACACACACACACAGGTCAGAACACACACGCACACAGGCATGAACACGCAAACAAACACACACACAGGTCAGAACACACACACACACACACACACACACACACACACACACACACACACACACACACACACACACAGGCATGGACACGCGCACACACACACACGCAGACACACACCTTTTGGCAGTTGCGAACCTCCTCCGCACTCCCGTCGGGCCTCGTTTTAAAACCAGTGCTGTCATTTATCCGTGGGCTCTGCACTGTTCTGCTCTGTTCCTGAAAGGGCATCTGGCACAGCAGGCCTGGCCCAGTCACGGCCCAGGTCCCAGGTCTGGCTGAGAACCCAGTTCTGGCCTTCTGTCTCCTTCCCCATCCTCTGTCACCTTGGTCTCCTTTCCTCTCCTCTCCCCCCCCTCTCTCCTCTCCTCCTCCATCTCTCTCCTCTCCCTTCCCTCTCTCTCCCCTCTCCAGTGTATGTAAATGACCTCCTTGAGCACAGCAGCACCAGACACCAGGCACTGAGCACAGCCAAGCAGGCAGCTGATGAATGGATGATTCGGTTTGAGGTCCTTAACTTTTATAGCAGGATGAACCCATCATGCCTGGACTTATTTGCACTAGTTTCAGGCTGGGTCTGTTTATGTGTGTGTGTGTGTGTGTGTGTGTGTGTGTGTGCATGCATGTGTTTCTGTGTGTGAGTATGCGTGTGTGTGTGTAAATGCAGATGTGTGTGTATGCTCATGTGTAGGGTGGCAGCTGCTAGAGTGCCAGCTGATGGGTTGTGGTTTATTGAGTGTGTGTGTAGGGAGTGTGTAGTGGAGAGGAGTGGGGAGGGGGAGAGGGGGCAGCGGGACCCAGCCTGAGGAGTGTGTGTGTGTGTGTGTGTGGGGGGGGGGGGCAGCGGGACCCTGCCTGAAGAGTGTGTGTGTGTGTGTGTGTGGGGGGGGGGGGGGGGGGGGGGCAGCGGGACCCAGCCTGAGGAGTGTGTGTGTGTGTGTGTGTGTGTGGGCGGGGGGGAGGTGGGGTTAGCGGGACCCAGCCTGAGGAGTGTGTGTGTGTGTGGGGGGGGGGGCAGCGGGACCCAGCCTGTTGGTTGTTGAGTCACTGCTGGCTGGCAGCGCCACTGACTCATCCTGCAGCTGCCTCCCAGCGCTCACCTGCCCTGTGACAGCGGCTACCAGCCCCCGCAGAGCTCAGACCCCCCTCTCATCACCCGCCCACAACCCTCCACACACACAGCTCCAGTAGTGCCCAAACTACCCCCCCCAACCCTCCACACACACAGCTCCAGTAGTGCCCAAACTACCCCCCCCCAACCCTCCACACACACAGCTCCAGTAGTGGCCAAACTTCACCCTCCCCACACCACAGCCGCGGCAGGGTAAACCCACCCCTACCTCTGCTCCCCTCACACTGCCAGTCCGACCTCATACCCACCACACAGCCCCAGCAGAAACCATCCTGTCACCTCCCGTCCCCACCCCATACTGCCCCAGTGGTGCCCCATCCCTTCTCTCTTCTCATCACACGGCCCCAATGGTGTTCACAGCTAACTGAGCCAGGACTGCCTGGCACCACTGCGGAGATAGGTGCTTCAGGAAGTGGGATGTGTTTTGATATATTCCTTGTGTGAAAGCAATACAGAACACGATTCATTACTGAACAGGTGAATTACAGAAAGGCGTCATAAAAAAACACCTGTGGGTTGAATTGTACCTCACATTGGCATGCATTCTGTAAGGATCATAGCAGGATAATGGGTAACAGGAACACACAAGGAGGCTGGTTCTTGTTGAGGTAATAATATATCTACTGTACCAAGAGACACAAAGGCTTGTTTTTCTTCTCTTTGTTGATGCAGCGTGCAAACGGCTGACTCTCATGTATGCTCCGGTAGGTTCGTTTGAGGAGACGATTGAAAGACAAAACGCCACTTGTCTAGCAATAAAGCACAAGCATGTCTGAAGGTTTGAACAAGACATTTTTTTTTAGATTATTCTGTCTTTTTAATGCTCTCTCTGTCTCTCTCTCTCTCTCTCTTTCTTTCTCTGAGATATTAATCAGCTGCAGTGGGAAACTGTTCCCCACGCTAGCCGGAACAATGGTTGCATTCATCGTGTGTACAACTGTTCTTTTGAATAGCATGTTTTTACGATCAGAATGCTGATCATGAATTTGCATGTGGAACACACTTTTCATTTAGAGTTAGCTACAGTGCCAATTATTGAATGTTTCCCTTTTAATGGATTTTTAAAAAACATTTCTCTGATGGATGTTGCAAATGTAATCTTTTGATGCTCTCATTAGCAGAATTAGCATTAAGAATTTAGCATTGCTTTAGGATTGGAAAAAGCTTCATGGTAATAGATTTTTATACATATTTACAAGAAAATCTACAATATCAGCCAACATTGTGGATCTAAATTACAGTCTAGAGTATAAGTAGAGTCAAGGTCCTCTACAGGAAGTCAAAGTCCTCTGCTCCAGTGCCATGTTTTCTGGGCTTTTAAGCTTCCTATGTGCAAACTAAATCACACTGAGCGTGCAGCACCAAATAAAAGCAGTGAGGGTGCTAAAAAGAACACATTGCTGCGGAGATTTAATGCGCCCAAATGCGTCTCAATTTGATGTGAGCATCTGATCACCTTTTTGTAGAATGTTTCACCATTCAGTTGATGTACCTCAGCATTTCTGCATGTCGGATGGTGGTGGGTTTTGCAGGCAGCCTAGAAACGGTTTCGTAATATCTTGTTTCACGCTGTGTCGCCTCTCATATGCCGTGTCTTTCAGAGAATGTCGATTCAGGGAAGGGATTCACTAGATAATGCTGGCCTGGCACCTGGAACGTCTGCTTTTCTTTTGGCCCGGACATCAGTGCTGAGGCAGAGGTGTTGATGGCTGTGCGGTCTGTGGGGTACAGCTGACAGCTGTGGTTCAGCGCTGGGGGAGATCGTCTCGGTTTAACTCTAGCATGTGCTGCTGTCCTGTTGTGGAAGCGTGGTGGGGACGGGCAGAGAGGTGATGCAATGCCGGGAAACTCAACTATGCTGGGTGACATCTTGTGACTTGAATCCCCAAAATATGAACTTCAAGCTTTGTTCTGATGTTGCATGATACACACACACAAACACTAAAATTTGGGCACACACCCATCCATACACTGATGTACACCCAGGCACTCTCAGACACAGACACACACCACTGTGGAACCGAAACCAAAAATAAACATATAACTTAGATGCAGTAGATCTGATCCTGCGTCACACTGTGCAGCTTGAAGCCAAACTTAGCATTCAGTTTAGTTCAATTTAGTTCATTTAGTTCAATGGTTGCCTTGAGAACGGATGTGTCAGTGCTTGATGGATGGGCCATCGCTTTCATTCTTGTGTAAATATGGGCAGTGGGGTGGCGTGAGTCTGTGGGATATAAATGGCTTTGAATGACATGGGTAACTCACTGACTAACTGACTGACATATAGATCTTGAGAAATGATAAATAGACTGCATTTCCATCGTGGTTTTTTTTTTTATCTAAGAGTTTTCAATCACGGCAGCTTGGAGGAATGTGCATTTTGTATAAAAAAAGAAAACAGAACTGTGCAGTGTGTACCAGTCTCTCTCTGATACTGTGAGAGGTGCGTCAGCTGCTGATACCAGCACACATGGGTTTTAGCCTTCATGCTAGAATATCCGCCTTGCGCTCAAGGTTGTTGGTCCAACTCCAGTATGAGACTGCCTCTTATAAACAGACGTTACGCCGACGGTGGTCTGGCTCTGGTTTCCAGGCGTCTCCCTGACCTCTTGACGTCCAGCCACTTCCTCTTTGGTTGACCTTTCCCTCCCCTCTCCCCCTTCTCTCACACAGTGCAGTGTCTGGAGATGACGACCAAGAGGAAGTTCATCGGCCGGCTGGTCCCCTGCCGCTGCTTCCGAGGTGAGGAGGAGGTCATCTCCGTGCTGGACTACTCCCACTGCAGCCTGCAGCAGGTGCCCAAGGAGATCTTCAGCTTCGAGCGCACCCTGGAGGAGCTCTACTTGGACGCCAACCAGATCGAGGAGCTGCCCAAGGTAAACATTGGCACTGGCAGAGGGGGCGTCACGGGCATCAAGGGGGGGGGGCAGTAGCTGGGATTCATGGACTGAATTGGGACTCATGCTGATGAACCAGAGAAGAAGATCATTAGAAATAAAACAGAACTACATTTAGAATAGAACTTTATTTTCCCTTTAGGAAAGTTGGTTGTTGCAGTGCACAGTATCATTTATTCCCACACACCTACACAAACATGACATACATGAGTCAAATGATTGCAAATTAAGACTGGAGCACAACAATCCAGTATGTGGTCATTCATGCCGTCTCTTGTTAACCTTTTAGCTGTGTTCACCTTTACCTGTTACCTATTGTTCACCTTTACCTGGAGCCATCTTGGACTGGACGTCTAGCCTACACCTTTTTTAGTGTTCCGCCCCATGCTAACTACCCTCTTAGATTAGGTACCCCTAATGGCCTGTGTGTTGGTCTCACTATTGCTGATCACATTGATTGATCCAGATTGATTCCAGCTGAGAGCCATTGTGTGGGCTGTGGCGTGTCTGTCTCACATTAGTGATCTGCCATAATGAGCCACTCGGGGCTCACTCTGTGGGGGCTCAACACTGATGTCATCTGGAGTCTAATGAGGTCTTGAATAAAATGAGTGCTAAAATGCTGTATGTCAATGGCAGTGTTGTCGTGCCATACAGCACATAGAAGAGGATAGACATGTTAATATTCACGATATTCCGATCGGTGCACTGGCATAGAAGTTCACAATGCAATTGCCCTGATCAAAATAGTGTTCCCAAAAAGAATTTGAATCTTTGCTGTAAAATCCTTTTTATCTATTTATATATAATTATTAGGCCCTATGCCTTCATTATTTAGAAATGGAAACAATCATTTGTGAGCAATACTTTCATATTTAGATTGACTCCTCTTCTCTAAACTGTTTTTCAAACGCACTCTCATCTCCACTGCTGTCAGTGACCAATTCTCATCAAGTCTCTCGGGTCAAGTCTCAAGCATGTTGGAGGCGTGTCCAGGCGAGGAACAGATTATCATGGAGGAGGAAGAGCTACAAGTTCCACCGAATCAAATATATACAGTACTACAAATCAAATATAAACTACAAATCAAATGTTTGGCGTCACTTCGGATTTTTATAGTTAGTAATTTACAGATAGTCATTTTACAATTTGATACAGTTACAGCGCAGTTAGCTTCATCCTGGTCGTGTAAATCAACTAATATTCCTTAAGAAAAACTTAAAGTTTAACATGAGTTAAAGTCTGTGTGTGAGGTGTTATGACGGTGAGACAGCAGGCTGTGACTGCCAATATTAGCTTATCTTTTTTACATTTGAAAGCAGTTATGAAAGACCTGTTTGTGAAATGTTATTGCTTTCATTGTTTATTCAGATAGAAACAGCACCACTGCTTTCTGCTCACGGCTGAGTTAGCATATGTGCTGAGAGTGTAAAGCACATCTGTCTGTCTGCTGGCAGTAGTTACGGCACATTGCACGAGGTTTCATAGTTAATCCTGAGCATCCGTAAATTGTTTAACTGTTAAATGTGTGAGGTGTTATGAAAGTGTAACTGGAGACGGAGAACATCAAAGAAAGGCTGGTTCAAGGCAGGGTCCTGGCCTGCTTTTCTTCTTTTTATCTTTGGTTAGAGACTTATTTTTCTTGCACTACAAAGGACTTTGTTTGTGAAGGGGTCTAGTGTTTTTTAGAAGTCAGAAAAAAACTGCATAAATGAGATGCTTACTGAGTTGCAGTACTAGAGAAGCAAATATGTGATGTAAAAATGGCACTTTCTTAGTTCATTTATGATTTGCGGCCTGCTTAAGAAGAACCAGACAGAAATAAAATCGAACTGCCTGTACCGTATTGAATTGCTTAGCATCATATTGCATCGCATTGCATTGGATCGCGTTGAATCGAATTGTGTCGATTCGCACAATTCGCATCAAATAGGGCTGAATCATATCGAAGAATAGGGCTGAAGCATATCGAAGAATAGTGCTGAATCATATCGAAGAATAGTGCTGAATCGTATCGAAGAATAGGGCTGAATCATATCGAAGAATAGCGCTGAATCATATCGAAGAATAGGGCTAAATCATATCGAAGCGCATTAGTAGTTACTTCATGTGTGTCTTTATTGGTATTGGATTGTTGGCAATGCATCAAGATGTGTATCACACTGGCCCCCGTGATGAACACGCACATCCCTAGTAAAGGAGGAAGTAGATATGCGTTTAAACCATGGAGAGTCACTGGTATGAGTTTCCCATGTTTGCTGTAAGGAATAGTAGCAGCTCCAGCACCCTGGACAGCGTCCAGTGGGAGTTCATTCTCGGAGCCACCGCTAGTCTATGCAGACATCACAGGAAACAGAAGCAGAAGCACAGGCGTGCTCCACATACCGTTACTCATCCTGGGTGTTTTGGGTGTAACTGAGGCTTTTCATCTTCTGAACAAGATTTTTAGGAATTCACTGAAGAACTAAATGAGGTGACAGTGGAATAAAGCACAGTCTTTCTACCGATAAAGGCACTAATGTGGAGGGTTTTGAAGGGCATGTTCATTCCAGGGGTACTTCTGTGTATGAAGGAGGTAGTAGTAGTACCAGTCCTGCACACAATGTTTCTTCAAGTCCTGGTTCAGCGAGGTGCTGTTTCAGTGTATATGTGGTGTGGATATGGTGAAGGAAGGTGCTGTATCAGTGTATATGTGGTGTGGATATGGTGAAGGAAGGTGCTGTATCAGTGTATATGTGGTGTGGATATGGTGAAGGAAGGTGCTGTTTCAGTGTATATGTGGTGTGGATATGGTGAAGGAAGGTGCTGTATCAGTGTATATGTGGTGTGGATATGGTGAAGGGAGGTGCTGTATCAGTGTATATGTGGTGTGGATATGGTGAAGGAAGGTGCTGTATCAGTGTATATGTGGTGTGGATATGGTGAAGGAAGGTGCTGTATCAGTGTATATGTGGTGTGGATATGGTGAAGGGAGGTGCTGTATCAGTGTATATGTGGTGTGGATATGGTGAAGGGAGGTGCTGTATCAGATGTGGTGTGGATATGGTAAAGGGAAGTGCTGTATCAGATGTGGTGTGGATATGGTGAAGGGAGGTGCTGTATCAGATGTGGTGTGGATATGGTGAAGGGAGGTGCTGTATCAGATGTGGTGTGGATATGGTGAAGGGAGGTGCTGTATCAGTGTATATGTGGTGTGGATATGGTGAAGGGAAAAGGGAAAGGATGAAAGTCAGCATCAGTGGTGCAGAGAGTAAAACAGCACTGATGCCTGATAGTCAGGATAGTCATTCTGAGGAATAAATCAAAGTCTCAGACTGCACTTTCCATGATGCAACAGAGCAATGGGCTGATGGGATGAGAAGAAGTCTCCTGCAAGGATGGCGTCTGCAGTTCATGTGCTTTTTGCCTGGAGCTCAACATAGCTCCGTACATGAGAGTGTTATGCAATAGGCATTCATAAGAGAGAGGGAGAGAAAGAGGGCATTCATGAGAGATAAAGAGACGGAAAGAGGAAAAGAGAGAGAGGGATGGACAGAGAGGCATAGAGAAAGAGAGCTGGAGAGAGGCGAGGCATTAATGAGATACAGAGAACGACAGAGTGAGCTGCTTCTTTAAACACATATCCTGAGACTGAGATGGATGCCCTGAGCTGTGCTGCCCAGTGCTCTCTCTCTCTCTCTCTCTTCATTCCCCATTAATGCACATATCCAGCGAGCCCCCCACTGCTCTTGAAGAATAATTGGCCCTGGTAATGGGTCTGTACTGAACTGACGTCCTCTCTGGACCTGAATGTCTCTGTGTGCCTTTCACGAGGAGCAGACATGCAATCAGAGGAAAGAGCTTGTAACCTCAGCGAAGGCAGCGAGTTTCTCGTCTTCATGGTGTTTTTTAAATCCATATTTGTGCTGTCTGGCTAGTTGAGCGGGAAAGAAAAGACTGTGACGCAGACATGTTTGTTTTGCCCCGCTTCTCGTGAGCATTTGAAATATTTATGTGTGTGAAGTGTACTGAAATAATACAGCAAGGGAGAAGCCAGGCTCTTATCAGGCCTTTCAGGGAGCTGCACACTCCTAAACGGATCTGGCCCAGATATGGCCCCTTTTGTCCTGGTTCTGCCCCAGTCCTTGGCCAGATAGGACCCAGAGTCATCCACTCTCTGACAGTATGACACACAGTAACCAACTCGCTCATGAGCGTGTCTAGCCTGTACCCGCCTGCATCCAGAGCCACCTGCTGTCTGATGGTACCTCCTAAAATCAGAGTCACCTGCTGTCTGATGGTACCTCCTAAAATCAGAGTCACCTGCTGTCTGATGGTACCTCCTAAAATCAGAGTCACCTGCTGTCTGATGGTACCTCCTAAAATCAGAGTCACCTGCTGTCTGATGGTACCTCCTAAAATCAGATTCACCTGCTGTCTGATGGTACCTCCTAAAAACACCAGCTTGCTTGTTAACGTGTCTAGCCTGCATCTGGCCCTAGATCCGGCCCTGAACTGTCGCATCTGGGCTACACCAGGTTAGATTCACATCAAATCCACCCCAGAGTCATCATCTCGTGGTCCGGATCTGGTACTGATCGGCGCTAACTCCAGGCTAGATCTTGATCCGACCCGTCAGTGAGTCGTCCTTTCTGCGGTGCTCCCCCATGCGAGAAGCAGCTGGCTCAGCAGAGTCCACACACATGAAGCCCTGGGGCACGTACTGGACGTACATGGCACTCCCTCCTCAGGAGATGATTAACGGCGCTGCGAGTGCGAGACCAAATGGAATACATTTAACTCAGCGCTAATTAGCTCTGTCCCTGTGAGCCCTGGCAGAGGGCTGGCCTGAAACATTTTTATATGTGTCCAAAGGCGTAAGTGAGCAGACGATTTAAATATATTTCACCTGCCAGTGCTGAGCTGGCTCTGTGGAGGATGAGACCCCCCCCCCCCCCCCACACACACACACACACACACACACACTCCCACCATCACAAACCCAACCCATCCCACCCCCGCTTGCCAGTGACACTGCCACATTTGACTCATCATTTTGTCTTCCTCAGCAACTCTTCAACTGTCAAGCCCTCCGGAAACTCAGCATGCCTGACAACGACCTCTCCAGCCTGCCAACCACCATCGCCAGCCTTGTCAACCTCAAGGAATTAGATATCAGTAAAAATGGTGAGTTGACAAGAGAGATCGAATTCCCAACAAGATTGCTGTCTTCGCTCTGATCTAGTGTTGGAATCTTTAGGGTGAAATTACTGGGGAATTCAGATACAATTATGAACTACTCTGTATAAAGACAAATACATATATGATACATGTAAATACTAATAAATAGTACTCTATCCCTTCAAGGTTATATTTGATTATTACATTGGGTAACAACATCGGACAGCCTATTGCTTATGCTGTTCTGAATTTCAGCCACCTTATTGGAAATGAACATTATTAACTAACATTAGTTAACATTAAGAAGTTCCGTTAAACTACAGTGGTGCAGTAATGACTGGAAACTGTGTTACAGCATCATGACTACATGTTTCTGTTTGTCTCCATTTGCAGGGATTCAGGAGTTCCCAGATAACATCAAATGTTGTAAAAACCTGTCCGTGGTGGAGGCCAGTGTTAATCCCATAACCAAGTAAGGATGGCCTGATGCTGTTAATGACCTGATGCTGGTTCAGTTTGTGATCATGACCACAGTAGTGAATGGAGTTATTGAATATTGAAATATGCCGTGTTGAATTCTTTTTGTGCTGCTCTCAGTGTGAACAAAAGTAATGGTAGCAATAGACTTAAATAGTCTTAATAGACTTTATGGAAATATGGACATGGTTACATGTGGTATTCGGTGATAATTGGCTTTCATAAATAGTCATATTTGAAGATGTCAAAGAATCTTGCATCTAATTTGTATTCATTGAGCTCAGAAGTAGGTATTGTTATTATATAGCTATTGTACGTTATATTCAAGTTCCACCTGTGTAATTGTTTATCTGATTATGTTGTTAACGAAAACTGTTTCTAAGGTCTTTTCTGTGCTTTACAAACACTGTAGTACATTCGGCAGGAGTGTAGGTGTGAGTGAGGTAGATTCGGCAGGAGTGTAGGTGTGTGTGATGTACATTCGGCAGGAGTGTAGGTGTGAGTGAGGTAGATTCGGCTGGAGTGTAGGTGTGAGTGAGGTAGATTCGGCTGGAGTGTAGGTGTGTGTGAGGTAGATTCGGCAGGAGTGTAGGTGTGAGTGAGGTAGATTCGGCTGGAGTGTAGGTGTGAGTGAGGTAGATTCGGCAGGAGTGTAGGTGTGTGTGATGTACATTCGGCAGGAGTGTAGGTGTGAGTGAGGTACATTCGGCAGGAGTGTAGGTGTGTGTGAGGTAGATTCGGCTGGAGTGTAGGTGTGTGTGATGTTTGGTGAGGTTTGGTGCTACCCACTTCTGCTTAGCCTGACGGTTTTGTAATTCTTGGCATCTTCTGGTGAAGGATTATCCCGAGCGTGTGCCGTCCCCAGCCAGGGTCTTCCCAAACCGTATTTCTGGGGGCTTATTTGTTTTGCATTCTGCAGGGGGGAAAAAAATAATCTGACAAGGGATTTACTGTGCAGAATTGCAGAGCAGCCAAACCCAAATCTAAGGCTGACACAAATGATTCCCCCTTGTTGTCAGCTCCTGTTACACACCTGTGACAAGTCATCTTTGTCACTAGCTGCAGTCAGAAAGCTTCCTAGTGACCTCTCTCTGAATGGGAGCGAGGTGTAGAGTTCTTAGTTGGGAGGGCGAGCTGATGCTGTCTGCCCTGAGCTGGAGGATGAGCTGTAAGTGGAGACCCTGTGTGTGGAGTTGTTTCCCTCTGTGCTTAAATGGCTTGTCTGATCTCTCCTCTCCTCTCCTCTCCTCTCCTCCATTCGTCTCGTCTCCTTTAAGGCTCCCTGATGGCTTCACCCAGCTCCTCAACCTGACACAGCTGTTCCTAAACGACGCCTTCCTGGAGTACCTGCCTGCCAACTTTGGGAGGTAAATGGCTGACGTGTGTCTTTGTGTGT